>NW_009224834.1:0-239 GCF_000690835.1 Fulmarus glacialis
GCCTGCCAGGTTAAACCACGACAAAGGGGGAAAAGGAGCTTTGCACAGAAGTTAGCAGGGCTCATTGAAAGAGCTTTAAACTAGATTTGAAGTGGGAAAGGGATAAAATCAGACTTGCTAGAGATAAGCCGGGGGGGCGGCACACCAGTGTTTGAAGGACAGCGTGCTAGTGAGGTCCTTCAGTCTGCCGTCTCAGTGGAGGTAGGGTATGGACATCCATGCGGCAGCAAAGACACAAA
>NW_009224834.1:534-1069 GCF_000690835.1 Fulmarus glacialis
GAGCGTCTAGAGCTTAATGATGGTGATGATAGGGTTGAGTGTTTATGGGTAAGAATCAGGGGGAAGGCCAACAAGGCAGATATCATGGTGGCAGTCTGTTACAGACTACCCAACCAGGATGAAGAGGCAGACGAAATATTTTGTAAGCAGCTGGGTTCTCCCCAGTCACTATCCCTTGTTCTCCTGGGGACTTCAACTTACCAGATGTCTGCTGGAAACACAATACAGCAGAGAGGAAACAGTCTAGGAGGTTCCTGGAGTGTGTGGAAGATAACTTCCTGACACAGCTGGTGAGTGAGCTAGCTAGGGAAGGTGCCCCGCTGGACTTCTTGTTTGTGAACAGAGAAGGACTTGTGGGTGATGTGGTGGTTGGAGTCCATCTTGGGCATAGCAATCACAAAATGATAGAGTTTTCGATTCTTGGAGAAGTAAGGAGGAGGGTCAGCAGAACTGCCACCTTGGACTTCCAGAGGAAAGACTTTGGCCTGTTTAGGAGACTGGTGGATAGAGTCCCTTGGGAAGCAGTCCTGAAGGG
>NW_009224835.1:0-1176 GCF_000690835.1 Fulmarus glacialis
CAGGGAGCGTAGACTCCCTGAACAAAGCATTTCTTCCTAAACAGAGTTTCCAAAGGCTTTTCAAGGTACAGAGCTGAGGCCCTGAGGTCCACCATTGTCCAGATCTGTAGAAGAGCTGAACTGCTTACCCAAAGTTGGTGAAAAACTATGAAAACGGCAGCAGCAAGCAGCTCCTTTGGAACGGAGAAACACCTACGGAAGGTATGTGGCTACTTGGTGAACTGAATCACGAGTCAGGTGCAATTGGATGGATGATTTGATAGTGAAGTCTTGGCTCTGCACTACGCAGGAGACATTGACTTTTCTGCCAAAACTCTGGAAACAGTTTATACCTGGAAAATTAGCCTAAGCAATGAAAAAAGTCTTTTGGGGTTTTTGTGTGTTTTCTTTTTTTTTCTTTTTGTTTGTTTGTTTCATTTTATTTTGTTTGCTTTGTGCTCCCGCTGTTGACATTGAGCTGCTGTGGCTGAGGCTGAGACATATATCCTACCCTCTCAGAAGTCCTGTCCAGAATTGCCTGTAAAGTACAGGCAAAGCAGCTGGGAGCAGTAATGCATTAAATCCTGCGGCTCAGGAGCTCTTCTATCAGAGGCCTGACTGTGCGTTATGCCTGTCAGGGCCTCCTTTTCTGTGCACAAAAAAGTGAACGTTTTTTGCGAAGGGCTTTTGAGAAGGAAACATTCTGCTGAGACTCAAATGAGTGTAGCTGTTATGTTCAAAGTGACCTAGATGTATGGGGTCCAGCCTCTTTCGTTTTTCTTCTATGGTTTTCATCTATCGTTTGGCTGAAGAGTCACATGAGAAAAAAGCTCTATTCTTTTACATTCTTTTAAGAAAGGCAGTCACAAGATATATGTTCTGGAGGCAATAAATAATTTTTAAAAAAGTTTTGAAACTGTTTTTAAGAATGATAACTTGGAGAATCATCCTCATCCTCTGATTTTTAAACCAAATGAAGTGGCACCTTCACTGTTCTTCAGGAAGACCTGCCCCAACCCCACACAACACAGAAGCGCTGAAGAAATGCCATTACTGAAACCACTGCCAGCAGTCATTCTGCTGGGGAAACATGAGGCAAAGCTAGAGTAGCTGATCAGCCGGGAGCTGGTCACTGCCCGTAAATCGCTTTTTTCTAATATACGAACACTATGTTCCAGGATTACCATATAGGGTAAA
>NW_009224835.1:1301-2889 GCF_000690835.1 Fulmarus glacialis
AAAACAAGGAGCCAATCAATTGATACCAGGGAGGAATCTGGTGCAGGAGGTGCCTGAAGTGATCAGGGTACAACCTGCAGGACGTAACAGTTTCATTAAATGCTGTTTTACTAGCAACATTAGAGTCAAAACAGAAAACCCTGTTATCCTGAAAAGAAAAAAGTCAGCGTAGGTATTTTTAGCAGGTTGCCTTTCGGTATTTACGGATAAAAAATTACTTGTACGTATGAACAGATTATTTATCCATTTTTAATTTTCTCTACATTTATTCAGATCTTTTTGACTAGATGTTAGGTAATCTAGCTTTTTGCTCAAACAATGCATGTCTGCTAAAATCAATATCATGATGTTCCAAAACCTTACAGCTAGATCTTATGGATTAATAAATATGTAAATTCAACAAACTTTTCCCCAGGTCACTGCTTTTACTGTTGGTACAATCACCATAAAACACCGTGATTCCATACAATCTTACAAATTACTTTTAATGCTACCATAGGATCTGAGTTTACAGTGTTCAGCTGACACTCTCTATTGTTAAGTACCATGGGAATATTGAAAATCTGTTTATTTTTAAGTCAGCATTGAACTATGTTTTCCAAAATAGAAAGCAACACAAGAATTGAGCAAAGTCTGTTTTTCTCAGAGCCGATAGGAAGAAAAGAGTGGAAAATCTGAAAAAAAGTTTAATTCAAGCCAATTTTGGGTTAGTGATCAAACCAGAAGAGACATAAAATAAGCTTTTTCTTTTCACCCACACAACAAAGAGAAAAAGTTTTATTAACTTCACAGTGGTGATTGTCTGCAGTGAAAATGTTCAGCTGAAGTTCTCATACTGTGACTAGAAAAAGTGAAGGTATGACATTTATATGAAAGATGGATCTGATCCAAATTGCTAAAATTATCTGGCTTTAAATCTTCTTGATAGTATGTCTTTCTTGCTGCTTTATTATAAGTCACACAGTATTGTTCTTCTGGCTCTGGAACTCAAGTGATAGAAAAGTGCAAAGTTTATGACACTTTTTTAAAGTAAATTTCTAATGTTCATCCATGCAGTGAAAATCTTTAAGTTACTATCCCTAAGACTTTATATTTCTATAGGCAAACTAAATTTGTTTATTAAATGACATGATCTTTTAAGAAGTAATATCTTGATTTCTGGTTGCTAAAATTATGATCTTCAATTTCTCTGGAGATGGCTTTCCTTTTCCTTTTCCTTTTTTTCCTTTTCCTTTTCCTTTTCCTTTTCCTTTTCCTTTTCCTTTTCCTTTTCCTATTTGGATTATCATTGGCCAGGGAGGTAAGAAGTCGAAATGCACTAAATTTAAAGAATATCTGGTCAGGTATGTAAGTTCTGCTCAATTGTGAAGAGCTTAGAGTTTCCCATTTATGTTTTTACAGATTAAAGAAGATGCCATTCTGTTTCCTCATGTTTACTGGTTGTCGTGGTTTAGCCTGGCAGGCAGCCAAATACCACTCAGCTGCTCACTCACTCCCCGCCCCGGGTGGGATGGGGGAGAGAATCAGAAGGGTAAAAGTGAGAAAACTCGTGGGTTGAGATAAAGACAGTTTAATAGGGAAAGCAAAA
>NW_009224835.1:3171-3634 GCF_000690835.1 Fulmarus glacialis
TGTGTTATCAACATTCTCCTCATACTAAATCCAAAACACAGCACTAGGAAGAAATTTAACCCTATCCCAGCCGAAACCAGGACACTGGTAAGTGATAATGAGGTTGTAAAGAGTGTGCAGGGCCCTTCTTATTGCCTTCATACTTGGCTAGAGATAATCAGAGAAAGTATCAACCGTATGATTGTACGTCCGGCTTTCGGAAAGAGTTGAAAAAGTCAATGTAACACAGTAATATAGTAAGAACTATTAAAGGCAAAACTCAGCCTGAACAATCTGTTTTCCAGCATCAGATCTATTGCTTCATTATTTATAAGGGAAAAAAAAAAAGACAATGAAATACCAATCAGACAACAGTTCTGTTCTTTTGCTGAAGCTCATTAGGTGCAGGCTCACCATCCCATAAACTTATATCTGGTATTTTGTGTCTTGCTTAGAAATGGTGAAGCTAGTCAATATAGAAGCT
>NW_009224836.1:0-19646 GCF_000690835.1 Fulmarus glacialis
GCGGTGGGGGGGCTGTTAGCCTCCGCTATGCCCTGGCTTTGTTATTTTTGTGTTGTAAGTGCCGATACTATGTCATGCCTGTCAGCCCCAGGCGCTGCAAAAGCATCCTTGTCATGTTGGCACTCCTCCTCTCTCCCCATTTCTTAAAAAACACAACGTGTTCATCCTGCGGAGTTTTTCAGAAACTACTTTGAATTCATACACGTGGAGGAATCCTAATTTATGCTGAGAGATTCTGTTCTTTCTTGCAAATAACCTAATTCTATCTGCACTTCAAAAAATCAAATGAAGTGCTGCTAAGCAAGATGGAGATTGCAGCTTTTTCCGCCCTCATGTTTCTATGTCTCCCACCCAGTGTCCCAATGCCAGATAAGTCTGCACCTCAACCATTCAACCTCAAGGCCACCCTGGGACAGATAAGGAGGACACATAAGAAACCCCTTCTGCTGCACACCTCCCCAGATGTAAGGAGGATGTGGCAGCATTTTAAGCTCCTATCAGAGATTCTGGAAATAACACTTTCTCTAGACCTAAAATGGAGGCAGCTTGAGGGATCTCTGACACCCACGGTTCTTCCCAGGCTTTCAAAGAGACAGGAAGGAGGAAACAGAGCTACTTGCCAGGGTCATGCTTCCTCTTTCTCATGCCTCTCTTGGAAAAAGTAACTTCAGCTGCTCCCTCGCCTTTATTTCCTATCCCAAACTTTGTCCCACTTCCTGAAGAAAGGTGTGGAGGAATTGCTTTTCCTGCCATCTGCCATCTGCATTTGCAAAACTGAGGAGAGCACGATTTGCTGCGTGGGAGGGAATGAGTAACGAGGAGATGGGGGATCACAAGCAAGCACTGGATGCTGAAGAAAACACCTCACTGGTACGGCCTCAGAAATGATGATGTCCCCACAGGTGATGAGGTGGTGCTGTGGGGTGTAGGGTCAGCGCGGGCTAGAAAGCCAACATGTCCTCCCAGCTGCACTAAGGCTGAAGAAAATGGATTGTGAAACTATGCTCACATTATGTAGCAACACTGCACTCACAGACTGACCTTCGTGCTTAATGCGAGTGCAGTAAGGAGCTTCACAACCAACAAGTGCCTAACTGTCTTGATTGAAATATTGGCCGCTCACTGGCATGTGGATTTTAACTTTCTGAATGGTGGCATGCTTGCATGATATTTTCTAATACACAACACATTTTCTACCACATAATGATAGGATGAGAGGAAGTGGCCTCCAGCTGCGCCAGGGAAGGTTTAGATTGGACATTAGGAAAAAATTTCTTCACCAAAAGGGTTGTCAAGCATTGGAACAGGCTGCCCAGGGCAGTGGTTGAGTCACCATCCCAGAGGTATTTAAAAGAAGTGTACACGAGGCGCTTAGGGACATGGTTTAGTGGTGGACTTGGTAGTGTTACATTAACAGTTGGACTTGATGATCTTAAAGGTCTTTTCCAACCTAAACGATTCTATGATTCTATGATTGAAATGGTATTTTACACAAAAGTAAGTGAGAACAAGGAATCACCAGCCCTGGGTAGAGGTTAGGTATTCTGACAGTCATATCAAGGGCTGACAGTGTGCCTAAGGTAGGTGTCACATCAACAGAGCTTAATAAGGTTGGGATTTTTTTATGACAATACTGCACAGACTTGATGGAACATTATGAAAGGTGAAAACAATGAATAAAAATTAAGTCAGCTCTCTACTGAGAAATTAAGGAAATGGAACTCTGGTTATGAGAGCTGTCCCTGGCACACCTTCCGCCTGTGCCACCAGAACCCCTGTACACAGCTCCTGGCAGGGGCTGCTCTCACTGTGCGGCTGGCGGAGTCCATCCCCACCAAAACATTACAAACTTGCTAAAATTTTTCCTTGTCTTGAATTGTTACACATTGGAAAAGAGAAAAAAAAACCTGGCCATTATCATGTAAAGTCTCTTGTAACTTCCTCCTTTGCCCTCCTTTTCATGCTCAGCCCAAGTACTGGTCACATGCCTCTCTGTGAGAAAGGAATGGGACAAGATAAACAACTTCTCACATCGTGGCACAAGTTTCCACAGCCGTCTGCTTGCTTGTTTTTTTGCTTGTTTGGTTTTTTAGCTATCACTTAATTGTGTCACAGAGTTATTGTGCCTTCATGTGCACATTCAGTAGCGCCCCTTGGGGTTTTGCTGTCCTTGCAGGAGTAGGGACAGGATCTCCACCTCACTTAGCCTGAAATGCCTACTCCTCTGATTTGTCATGACAGTCTTTGCAGTTACCTACATGCTTTCTCACAAACCAGGCTACATTCTGGACCTTTGGGGTTTTGGCTTTGAAATACTGCCCAAGGTCCTTTGAAAAACTAAGGTAGATACATTATCAGTGTGGGAACAAGTTTGGAGCCTGTATGAGGCTTAGGCCTTTCTTAGGAAAGGCATATTTAAAGGTAGCACCATCTTTTCTTTAAATGCTATCACAAAGAGAAATCACAGACACATAGAAGTTATCTCTAACCAGAGCTTTTCCCCAGTGATTAAAAGCACTAGCTGTGTTCACCTTCAAAAGATACAAATAATTAGACACGTCCCCGCCAAAAATAAAAAAAAAGTGCTCATTAGTGATCATTTAGCTTCTATATATCCCATGAATCTGTCAGGAAGTTCAGTGATTTTCCCATACAGACTTACGGTAAAAACACACATTTTGATCTTCCAGGAGCGTCATTCCTAACTCTCTAGCAGTCATTTCAAATTTCTGCCCATTTTGATTCTCCTAGGCTACCCATTCTTTCCAAATTCACAGTTCCAGGAACCAGAGAACAGAAGCAACAAGACCTGAAACAGTCTAAGCTGTGCTCTTATCAGAGACATCTATCACTCATTCCAGAAGAGAAAGAAAATGTCCCAGTACCCAGGAAATTATCTATATGGTGGGATTAAAGCTCTTTTAAGTGCCCATGCTGCATACCCTGTAATTACCCTTGCACTGAATCCTGAAGGAAGTAGATAAATCATGCACCATGGACATCGTGGTATCACCAAATGCTGTTACTGGTCTGGTGGCAGCTGTCTAGGGTGGTCACCTCTCCAACAGAACAGCAGCAATGAGCACTACTCAGAAGTCAACCACCAAATCAAAGACAACTGGTTTATTTGAGGCTGAGAAAGGTACCTGCCTGAATCGTAAGGTAAAAGAAAACAAAGAGAGAAAGGTAGCAAGGATAGATTAAGAAGGCGGGGTTGTGAGCCGATGAGCAAGTCTCTAAAAACCTGCAATGTTTTCAGTGTAACAGCTGCTCTGCTGTGGCTGCTGCATTGGCAGATGACCTCTCATGCTCTGTTACTTGTGTTTGTCTAATGCATGTGTGATCTGATATGCACCCTGAGACAAAACTAGCCTAACAGACAGTAATGCAGACCAGCTTCTGCATAAGAGCCGGTCTGCTCTCAGGCTGGGAGAGGTACCCTGGTGGTTTGGGATAGAAAGGAGAGTCATTAACCTTCATCAGTAAAAGGAGAGGGCCAAAGTTTAGTTGGAGCTCTGAATGAGGTAAAAGAAAAAAAACCAGGAGCTTCTCACTTTCTTAAATATATTTGAACATTCTGAAACCCTTAAGAGAAAGCTAGAGACAGTTACTGCACTTGGGAGGTGGTTTGTTTGTTTTTTGTTGGTTTGTTTCTGTTTTTTTTTTCTCCTAATACTGTAGTCTTTTGTGCTTTATACATGAAGTTATAGTGCAAACCTTACTGTGTGTTAGTGTAGTTGCTGGTCCCATCCCCAGATACAAGTCTGAGTAAAAGGCTATCCACCTTGCTTGGCAAAAATAGCACTGTTACAGAAATGAGACTAATCTACTCTTTTGGGTAAGAGGTAAGGAAGGGATATCTAAGCATGTCCTTCCCTGAGCATGGGAAGGACAAGCATGATAAACAAAATCATGGTGCAGTCAATAGCTCTGTGCAATGCCATTTTGAACTTCTGTATATTTACATCTGGCCTAGACCTCGTAAGAGTTACAGTGTAGACCAGAAAGATCATATCTTCTATAATTTTCTGGAAAAGAGTGCCATTAATCTAGGTGCAAAAATGTCTTCTGGTAGAGTCTCACCTCATAAAACAGGCTAGCACCATAATCAGTCTCAGAAGAAAAATGTTGGGTCCTTTGTTCTCTTTCAGTAATCCAATGTCTCTGTCTGATGTGAAAAGTCCCATGCAAAATAATTGCCAAATATTGGCTATGTTTTAGAGATACTGCATATAGTGCCTTTAAAGACACATAAAAATTCTGATATGCAAATCAATCTTATACAGACCACACTGTTGTTTGACAGACTACCGGGGACAAACTAAAGAATGGAAATTGCCTGTTTTGTTGAATGTTATGAATTTCTAAAAAGCTTTTTCATAGCATGAACTAAGTATCACAATGGGAGATACTGCAATTCTGCATGGTACCAAGTGATTAAAAATTCATAGCAGAACCATCATGTATAGTCAGGATCAGCATTAAGCAATTCAATTAAAATTAAGTATCATTTCTTGTAAATCTATGTTGGGACTATTCAAAAGCAGAATGGAATTATAAATAATGAGGAGGTCTGAGAATGGGCATAGGTACCTTCAACAATACACGTAATACAGAATAAGATTTTATGAAAAAAAAAAGTAAGAACCTAACTTTAAGGTATTTTTTAATCCTCATGATTGGGTGGATTCTAACTAAAATTTGTGTATGCTCGTAATATTTGTTGTGATTATACTGATACTCTTACTTCATCAGAGGCCCTTTTATTTTCATTTTAAAGTAATCTAAGAAACATTTCCCAGTGGGAGAAAAGCATGCAATATATTCTCTTTGGCAACAACCACAAGAACATGATATCTGACTGGTTGCACAATGTACATGGACTGCTGAGCCAAGCAGCATGCGTATAACGCATATTGGCCGTCTAATGTGCTGGTTTTGCCTAGTGAAAGTAGGGGACAGGATGTGAAGAGGGGACTTGGGAATCAGCAACATAAATCCTCAGGAAACCATTAATTCTGCTGCTCACAGAAAATTTTGTTATGTGAATATGTGTTTCCTGAAGCAAGTTCTATTACGTGGAAAGGGAGGAGGCCAAAGAAACTGTAATTGAAATGAGTACCGGAAAAAGAAGGTGGAGTCAAATAGAAAAATCAACATATTAAAAAGCCAGTGTATGTACTGATACCAGCCAAGCTTTCATTTCTTTTTCACAAACATCCGAAAAAAATTAAACAGAGACTAGTTAAATATGGCAGAGACTAGTTTTCAATTATTTTTTAAAAAATGTTTTACGTTTGCACCTGTCTCGCCAAATTTATCAACAATCCTTTGTTACCTTAACCCTTGTTAGATATAATTTGTTGGGTTTATGCTTCTGCTGTTTGAAAAGAACTATAGCACATTTGATAAATGAGTGGTGGGTCAGGAAACTGGAACACAAGCTGAAGCCAGAACAAACACTTGGTCTTTATTCTGTACAATAATTTATTGTGTTGGGAAACTTGCTGTTATTGAGCTGTGTGCTAATTAACAAGACTGTGGGCAATGGTATCAGATTTTTTTTTATCAGTTATCAGGCTGATCAACTGGAAGTGTGTTCAATCCAGCAGAGAGAGGAAAATATCAATTCCATCATTTGAGGAAGCAGATAGATGCCTTCTGCAACACTGCACTGAACTGCTCACCTCTGTCCCAAGAGGACAAATACAGCCAGTAATAGGTGCTGAAATGAGCTATTCTGATCAACAGTTGAAAGTGGGTATCCTCTTTTCTGAGAAGAGGCTAACAATGCTTGTCTTGTCTAGTCTGGTAAAAGAAAAGGCTGAAAGGGGAACTTCTCCTCTCTGTAAATATGTTCAAGGTTTAAGCAGTCTCAGGTTTTTAAACCAAAAGATAAAGTTTACATGAAATCGTGAAGCAGAAAATGTTCCTGCCTGAATTAAGGCTGAAAATTAGAAGAAGGTTTCTAATTTTCACAAGGTTGGAGCTTGGAATAGTTTCCTGGTAAGATTAATGGGAATAAAAATGTGGTTAATTTTAATAAAGGATGTGATCATTTAAGAAAGAAATTACTTAACAAAACTACCTGCTATAGCAGTGAAAAGTACTCTGGTAATCTATCTGGATTACTAGTGAACTAAAGAATGTATAAAAATATTAGCTCCTGAGAGTATTTTATTTTAGAACATATTTTTTCTTGTGAAGTATATTATTGATATCCTCTCAACCTTTTTTTTAAGGTTTTGTAGGACAAGAATCAAACCATACCCCCACAAGAGAAAAAGATCTTCTGACAATACTTTGAAATACTACTGCCAAAAGGGGAATAAAACCTGGTGAAAGGAGAAAAAAAAAGCACTTGATTTCATAAGGAATCTTTCTGATTTTTACTGGCCCTGGGTTTCACTTGTAATCATATCGAAACAAAATGCCCAGTAGAGCTACACACAGACTAGGCAGTTCAAAGATCTGGCACAATACTGACCATAGTAAGATTAATAAATGAATGCATGCATCCACTGTATCAACTTCAGTCTAAGAAATTAGTTGTTAAAAACAAAAATGTCAAGAATGTTTTAGATTTTGTAAAACAAAATGAGACCGATCCATAACAAACTTCCATAGCATACTGTAGAACATAAGCATAACATAATGATATGCAGCAAACAGGCAGCTAACCAACCAATTAGTAGTTTGTGTGATTCTGTTTTCCTGAATTTTTGCTGAAAATAAACTTTTCTACATTTCTTTATGTTTTCCCTGAAAAACAGCATGAAACTTGTGGTGGCTTTCTGTTACTGGGAGGAGGGCCGTATACAGCCAAGGAGTTCAAAATCACCCATATGCCAGGAAACAGGGAGGATCTCTGAAATGATGTGTAAAGATAAAATCAGATAAAATCACTCCACTCAAAAGTGTAAAGCTGTTAGGAACATACAGGTATGGTTTGTCCAGAATATACAGGTATCGTTTTTTAGTGCTTTTTCTCTAAACTACTGATGTTCAGTTGCAGAGCTAGTAATCAGTTTTCCAGGAAAGACACTGGGAGACAGAAATTAGAGGGCTGTATGTGTACTGCAGATTTAACAACACCAGGGTGCGATAGGCAAAACCGCGATGTTTGCATTCCAGTGCCTTTTATTTGGTAGAACAAACTTCTATAGATAGAACAATGGACTTGAAAACCATGTTGGAGAGCAGCTGACCACACACATGGACTATTTCACAATTTGGTTCCCTAACCATCCTGTTTGCAAAGCAAAACAGAATGCTGTCGTTTGAACCTACGCTGTGAATGCGTTGGAGACAAAACTACCCCACAATCCCATCAGAAAATCATGTACTGCTTTTTGTTCTCATCCAAGGCATTTATTTTTATGGAAGTCAACCAGGAAGAAAAAAAAAATCCTTCAGATATCTTAGATAAGAAATGCACCTTTGAGCTTCTTTGTTTCAGTACAAGTATTCAGTATATGGGTACGTGCATCCATAAAACCATGTGTAGGTCCACAAGCATACAGAACAGGTTGTAAAAAAGCAATCATTCTTGACCTGATGATCTTAATTAGGGTAGTTGGTTTTTACTCTCTCTATAACCATCCACTGAATAAAAAGGGAAGATGAACATGGAAAAATTGCAAGTCAGATGCACAAATCGCTAATTCCTCCTGCTGTCTGGAAGGGAAGCAAGGTGTTAAGGGATGTTAAGAGGGTGGCCGCCTCCTCCAGATAATGCGCTGCCTTCAAAAGCACTCACATGTAGGGCTCACATAAAATACAGACAGCCAAGTCCTCCCCTCTTGGGCTGACAGAGACGGAAGGTCACTAGTGCAGCACACACATCACACTCTCCGGGTTCATAAGCACACGTGCTTTCACAGATCCCCTGAGCACCAGCAATGACCCCTCTGCCTGCCCGGCACCCCTGCCTGCATCCCAGCCCCCCTCACCTGCCCCACGGGTCTCCCACTCACCAGCTGGTCCAGCTTGAGGCTCACTGCAAACACCCGCGCACTCACACACTCATCCCATGTTCACAAGTCCCCCCAGGCATAGCAGCACTGACCCCCTGCCCGCCTGATATCCCAGACCTGAGGCCCCCTTACTCGTCGTCTGGTCCAGCTTAAGGTTTGCTGGTGAGCACACACACACACCCCACGCACACCTGGCTTGGGGGAGATACAGGCCCTCGATCCCCACAGCCGGCACCAGGGACCCAGGCTGTGACCCACATCCCTTCTCCAGCCACTGGCACAGAGCCCCTCGCTCGCCTCTCTCACCCCTGTAAAGGACAGACTCTGGTGATCATGCGCAGGGCTCAGCGAGACAAACACATTGACCAGAACAGTTTTACATCCGACTGTCCCCCTTTATACCCTTTTTTGCCTACCCCCCTCTTTGTTCCTCCCTGTGCCCCTTCCCCTGTGCGTCCCGCAGGGGTTTGTACAGCTCTGCCCATTCCCATACCCCTCCCTGTCCGGGTCTCCCCTGGCTTGCAGTGGATCTTGTTAATATAAAGTAAATGTGAGCTTGCTTTTACATTACAGATGAGGATGAAGTCTTTATTTTCATGTTGGTGTCAAAACACCAATAAAATGGTGAGAAGAAAAAAAATGCCCTTTTTAAATTTTCTTCCTTTTTCTCCTAATGCAAAATTTAATAAATGTTAAGAAATGTAATGAAAACCCACTCAGATGTTAAACCATGACATGAAAATGCCCCAGAAGAGACTCCCTTTCAAAGGATTTTCTTTGTCAATGCAGATACGTTGGGCCAAGGCTGAAGTTTATCAGGAGTTTTGGGCTGCAAAATGGCTCCTGTAATTTCTGTTAACTTTTTTAGCTTCTGGTGCATCTATCTGTTTTGATTTTTTTTAGGCAGCCTGCCCTCTGCTGAGAAACATGTTTCACCATGTGCTGCAAGCCCAGCCTCGATATACTGTCAATGCACTATATACACCAGGGTTTTGAAGAGGGGAGCATGAGGCCTTTGTGTTGTGCCTGCTGTGGCTGGGTGGGGTTGTCTTCGGCTGATAACATGATTAAAGCTGTAGGTTACAGAAATGTGGAGTGGGTCTAAACGGGAGCCAGAAATAATTGCTTAGTTTTTAAAGGCAGGGATGTAGTCCCAGAGGACTGTGTTCATTGCCAACTCTTTGAATGATTTGGACCAGGAAGGAAGTGGGTATTTTTTCCTCAAGACACAGAAATGACAGACAAGCACTTGCCTATCCAGCTTGCTGCTACTCTGAAAGATTAGTGACTTGGCTGGCAAAATGGAATCAAGAAGCTGAATGTTATTCTTTGTGCTGACACTTCAAGCTATTAAGCTTTCACAAGTGTTAGCTACTGTTATGTTTCAAAGCACAAAAAGTAGCAGATTAGATTTAATCATCTATCATAAAGTAGATGATTAAATTGCTCCTGTGTTTAAATGAGTGGTTGTGATTGATGCCCCCGGAGCTGTGGTCTTGACAGTTGCTGTTGTTGGAAAAGGGGTGCAAGCAGGTAGAATTTAATGATAAAGAACAGTATACAGACTAGCATGTATTTGCAGAGGAAAATGAACATAAACATAGTAACTGCTCTTCTTTTTTTTTGAACACATGACTGAGCGAGCTGGTCTACAGCCGAAATGCTCCTCACAACCTGACCATAACAAAGGCTTTGATACATGAACGTATCTTGGGGCATAAACAGAACTGGGCAGCTGGGAAGAGGGGGCCTCTGCATTTTCGTGTGTCTCTCTGCATAGCTGTTGTGATGACTGGGCAAAATGTCTGCATTCTTTTCCTTATGAGCTTAACGAATGAGTCAGATTTCCTGTTAATTTTCAAATCGGTGGCTGCCAGGCTTATGCACGATCTTCAGGATGAATAGAATTAAATCAGAGGAAGCTGTAAAGAGACTGCTAGAGAACCAACAAGGAGTACTAATACAATAATGCCCAAGCCAGACTCAGGTGCACAGGTTCAGAAGAATTAAGATAAAAACAGCTGGCAGTGTATTGACTAAAACACTTCATCCTTCCAGAGGCAAGAGTGCAGAATAGAAACTTTTATGGGATTTCAAGAGCTGCCCAAGCATGTCAGTGAAAAAGCTGACTTGCTGGTATGACCTGTGAAAAGTGAGATAATGTTGCAGGCAGTAAAGGTGTTTTTGGTTGGTTGGTTCGTTGTTTTTTTTGTGTTTGTTTGTGGTTTTTTTTTTCCCCAGAGGTGAGGAATGTCAGTGTGGTAAGAAAATTTAAAGGAGAAGACCTGTAGATCTGTTTGTTGGTTTCATGCTTTGGTCTTGCATGCTTTGTAACTGAAGTGAAAGAATAAATAGTGCTTTAATCTGGAGAAATGGATAGCAAGTCCCTCTGAACAGCTGTGTCGAAGGTTTATGTGCAAATAAATCCCTAGGTGAGTGTGACTGCAAAGTGAAAGGATGGCTGGTGACTCTGGGACCTTTAAAGTCAGAGACTCTGGGATCACGTCCCAGGACAGGCACAGATTTATCAAGGATTACAAGGGCTTTTACTCCTTAGCTATCATTTCATCTGACTTGATCTCCTCCTTCCCATTGTGGTACAGGCAACTCCTCCACACAGCACTGCTCTGCAACCCCTCCAGCGTCCCTCCAGCTCCTCCACAGCTACCAGCCTGCACAGCAGCTTCTGCCACATCCTGTCTCCATGTTTTTCCCCTTCTGCTCCTAAAGCTCGTTGCTTTGGCATGGTGTATCTTGCGGGAAGGGAAAAGGGAATTTAAGCCCCTCTTTTATAATTCACTAGTGGCTAGAGTAAGCCTGTGGGAGTTGCCCGAGGCCTGACTCCTGTGAAGGTACACTTGGGAAGGCCTTCAGGAGCGAGACTGGAGCAGCTAGCCCAACAATCATGACAATCACAGTACTCCCATTTTTATTTCCTCGCGTCCAAGGGACTCGGGTGGTGACATCCGACAATCTCCTGTTTAGAAGTACCTGTGCTAAGGAATGTCAGGGTTGGGGAGACATAGCTGGTATGTGAAACTGTACTGCTGAAGCATCTTTCCCTCACCCGTGACCCTTTCTCTGAGGCTGCTTTGCTGCCACAGACACTTGTTCAAGATCGTTCTGCTAACTGGCCACATGCAAGAGAACTAGACACAAGTGCACAGGGAAGTGGAAACTGTCTCCCTTCTCAGCTCTCAGACCCCACGAATTACCTCCCCATCCTCTTGCATTACCATGAAAGACTACGAGTGCTACAGTGGTGTATTCCCTTTAGTCCTAAGAAAGACTCGGAAGCCCTGCTGTGAAATCTGCTGCTTCTGAGAGTGACTGTGCGCTGAGTGCATCATTATGTGGTTTTCTCCATTATCATCCTGTGCCCCCAGAGGCATCTGTCAGATCGAATGGGAGAGCTATTTGTATTAGGTACAGTACTTCATGTGGGACTGAGGGAGTATTAAAAGCTGGAGTTCTGGTGTTGTAGCATTGATAATATGTCTGAGTAGAAAAGAAATAGCTTGATTTAGAGAGTAAAAGAGGTAGCAAGAAGAGGGAAAAAAGGAAAGCACTGGCCTAAGACTTAGGAGCCAGGGATCCATTTCTGGTCCAGCTGCTGGTCTTGTCAAATGACTTTTTACAAGTGACATCTTCTAGCACTTGCTCAGTTTTCTCTCTTTCTAATGAGAGGAACAAAACCATGGAAGAAAACACATCTGTGTTTGAAAGGCAGTGAAAAAACCACTGAATTACATTTCTGTCTACCGCTAAGTGCCCTTGAAGTTTGCATCAAAAGCACACATGCAGGGAGAAATGAATGTAGATACTTCACTAACATGCATTTTTAACATTGTAAAATTTGCAATTTAAACACTGAAGGGCTGCTAAATCTAATACAAGGGTCTTTACATCACATTTAAGTTGACTGAGTACAGTGTCATTACTTTAATGGCATATGAACATTCTCAAGAAATAGTTTCTGTTCTCAAAACAGGGACTGGAAGACTAATAAGATCCCATCTATATGGTCTTCTGAAGGTAAATGTATGTTTGGCTGAGATCACAGTAAGCCTATTTTATTTTTATTTCATATCACTTGCTTTGTGTTTTGTGTAAGTCAGAATATTATTAACATACATAAAGTTAATTCTATAGGAGAGCAGTAAACAGTCAGTGGGTAAATTCATAGGTCTTCCATCCTGCCAGTGAGCACTCACAGATCAAAATGAGCTTTGCAGGTCTGACTTTTTGCCTTGCTAGCTTCTCTTTAAATTTAGTTACATCTGTTCCATCCAAAGTCAAAATGAAACTTCGTATGGGAACAGACGTATGAGGCCATCAGCTGGATGCAGTTTGCATTTAGGAAAATGTTATTTAGAAGTGTTATCATTGAACTTATTGTTTGGGGAATATGCTTGTGGTGAGGATTTTTATTTAGTTGAGGTCTTTGTATTACTTCTAGCAAAATTGTATGCAACGTCTTTGTACCTTTATTTTATAGGCAAAAAAAAAGTTTTCAAATGTAGAAAAAAAATTATCAAAACGGCACTTCCCCTCTGCCAAACCCTGACTTCAGAAGGACAGCACGTTTGTGAGGAAGATGTCCAGCATCACATGGTGCCGGTAATGGATCGGTGTGGAGAGCTTTGTTGAGTTTGCTGGTGAGGTACTTCGCCAGATACTAGGTTGTGTTACCAAGGAGAGGATCTCTCTCTATGCGCCCTGTATCTAAATGAGTGAGCATACCCTGTTCTGAGCATCTATACACCCTATCCTAAGTGCCACTGTGAGGATAAGGACTGGATGGACATTTGTTTTACTTAGGATGCTACTTCTTAGGAGCTCCCAATAGGAAGCTGTAGGTCAGAGAGCTAATATGACTCTGGAATGCAGAAGCAGAAGAACATCAGACAAGCGTAGAAGAGATACTATGTTATAACCATAGATAAAATAACTGGGATAGATACTTCAATATAGTGACTATTTATGGTTCCTGGATTGCTTGAAAACTGCAGATCGTCCAGAAGAGAATAATTTAAAATCCGGAAATTCTTCCTGATAAAGAGAAACCAAACCAAGTCAGTTAGTACAGTTTATCCGACAGAAGGCAGATTGGGGTCTTCCTAGATGTGGAAGCAGTTTCTGATAGAAGATAGATCTTCAATATAGGGGAAAAGCTGTAAACAGATGCAATGCAAAAAAAGTATCTATATATTTCTTAACAATATGTCCCATCAGAACAAATTATGCAGGGAACTAATGGAATTTTTAGCACTTGATATTAAATCAAGAGCAAGCATCTTTCTAGAAAATATGCCATAGCTTAACAGAAGTTCTAGGATTAATGCAGAAACTAAGAAGTGTAATGCAGAAATTAGTAAGTGCTTACACTGTGCATAAAGACAGACCAGGTGATCATGATGGTCTCTTTGGATATTTAATTGTATGAGAGTACATAAGAGTCTGCAAAAATTACCAACTGTGGCTGGTAAGAGAATGCAAAAGACTCACGTGCTGCATGATACAGAACGTTTCAACTACCACTTCCCTGAAAGAGTTTTGAAATCCTTTTTCTATGTTATCTGGGGAACTGTAAAAATAGAAGAGAAGCTCTGTTCCTAAATAAGCTGACGTTACATGCTACAGGACATGCAAAAGACAAAAGAACCCTCAGAGATTTCATAAAAAATGTGTCTTGCCCCTGGTAGTGCTGACCCAAGCTGCTAAACTTTGAATGCCAATGGCTTCTAGTAGGAAGGAAAACTGATGACAGAGCAAGTTATTTTCCTGACAAAATCACGTTTATTTGCAATAATGTGTCATAACTTGTTTGTTTTATTTGTTTTTAACTTGGGATTTAAAGAGTTGGAGATAATCTTCCTGTTTATTGTTGGGGTTTTGTGTGTGTTTTCTTTTCCATTTGTTTTTGGAGAAATTGCAGTTGCCTCTTGAGACAAGAAGGAGCGCCATGGCAGTGGAGAGATGCTTGATGACGCTAATCGAATAGTCCCAAGTGGTTTAGATCATTGCCGTGATGCAACCTGATTTCATCCTGTGCAAGTGTACCTTTTGTATCTTTTTCTGCTGTGGGAGCTGTGGCTCATTGCCCAGGACTGTGGGAAGGTAGCCTGGGAGACCTTGTCCTCGTGGTAGCTCTGCAGAAACAGTGGAAAACACTAATGGCATTTGAAATGCTAGTATCTCGCCTGTCCCTTAGGGTGCTGTTTTGCTGTAAGCAGACCAAACTTACGCTGCGTCACTGCCTAGCAGGAGTTTAACACCTGACTATCCTGGCTGTGTGGCCCAAACTTGTTTAGGCAGGTCTGAATGACTCGGGCAGCAGATTATGGGGGTTTTTGACTATGGCAGAGACTGGTACCCTGAAGCTGCTGACACGCCTGTCTGCAGAAGGTGACACCAGCCCTTCCCCTACTCAGGTGCCCTGGAATCACAGCACGAGCAGGCACTGTGTACTTGCTCACAGCCGTTGATAGTAAGTCCATAAATTGGACCTGGTGTTCAGTGAAGGCTGGCTAGAGATCCCTTCTTCTGCTAGCACAGTTATCTCAGGGGCTATTTGCAGCCCTTGCACAGCTGGGGGAACTGTGCTGAAGGGACGCTGATGGCTCAGCTTACTCCTAACACAGCTGCCCTGACAGGATTTTGCACTCCGAATCTCTTGTCACAGAGTGGGAGGAGCTGGGTGTGATCAGCCTTCAGAGGGGTGACTGTCCAGGGGGGCACTGCTCTAAAGGAGGTGTCCTGTCACTGCTGGTGGCGCACTCGCTGCTGGTGCCGGGTGCCAAAAGTGCCTCTCATCTCCTGTGCATGGCTGTTAATCTATCATACATGACAAAATGTCCTGGTCCCACCAAAGCATGCTAGGCTCCCTTGTTATGCACAAAATCTTGTTTATGGGTAGAGGGGAAACTCACCTTGTATATAAAGCCAATAATCTCTCATTAGTATAAATTAAATCTCAGCAGTCTAATCCAAGAATTATTAGTAAGTATTACAGAAAGAGAAAGAATACATTCTTGTGGAATAAGTATCGATAATGATAACAGTTAAAACCATTATACACACACTTATTACTTTGTATCCCTTTTCCTGATGTTTTGCTCACCCTCCCCCTGCTCCTCTGGCTCCTAGGGTTGGTGGTTTGACTGGTGGTGGCAGAGTAGGTGTTAAGGCAAGTTGTCAGCATCTGGAGTCCCTCGCTGGAGGAATATGATATGCATGATGATATTTTTTTCTTCCTCACTTTAGGGTCCACTTTAGGTCCTTTTTATATGCTTGCTAATGTGTTTTTAAACCTTGCTTTTTCACTGCTGGCCTGCAAATCCATGTTACATCTGAGTGTACAGTATCTCATGCCTTTTATGTATGTTAGGTACTATTCCTTTGTTCTCTTTGTTGCCCTAAAACCAGTTTTGTCCAGATCTGCATTTAACTGACCACTGGTGAATTGTTTGTACCTGTGGGGTCTCCAGGGCCAGGCTTGTACCCAGTCTCTTATAATCCCATGGCCGTACTCCTCTATACCGCATCCTGTGTACCCACTTCTCCAGGCCTCTGTTACCATACCAAGCCCGTATTTCTCTACATCACACATTATGTTCGATTTGTAAAGCCACAGCAGTACCAGACAAAGACAAAGAAAAATTAAAAATATTAACTGTAGACACAAGGTGAATTAGAATATTTAGAAAAATGCCCTTTTACTAGCCATGGCAATACCCTATTACAGGCTACACAGTTACACCCTTATCCAAAATCAGGTGGTGGTGACCCTCTAGAGGGCCATGGAGCAGAGGGTTCCCAGGCTGGAGTGGCTTCCTGGTGCTGCGTGGGCTGGGCGAGAAAGCAAGGGGTTGCTTTGCCCACCCCCTCCAAGGGCCCAGGTCTCACCTGAGGGCACGGAGGGCTCCCTGCCAGTCCAGTGCAGGCTCTGAGAGTGTCGTGGCTTCCAACGTACAGCATTCTACAGCACAGACGGGAGAGTTACAGCCTGGCAATGGTGCTAAATACTGTTGATTAAGAAAGATCTGATGCAATGAGGTGCAATGAGCTACTACAGGTAGCTGCACAGCCTGAGCATGCTCCTGCTCTGAAATGCAGCAGCATTTACAACTGGTTTGTAGCACCTTGGCCATAACTCAACCTTCCTTCCAGTGTTGCTACCAAATGCGGCACAAGCATAGTCAGTGAGGTATGATTCAACTCACAGTTGTATATTTTTTCTTGCATGTAGTATTCAAATAGTTGATTTGTAAATATGCATGCTTTGAAATTATCTACATCAGTATCTGGAGGTAATGAGTGAAACAATACTTGCAGTCCAGAAACATGAACTTTCCCTGTATTCTAACTGCACAAAGTAATTTGCTGTTCAATTGCTTAGCCAGTTGTCATTTTCTAGTACTTCATTTCATATAACTGTTTCAGGTAGTATTTTCTAATATTCAGAAACTGAGAAATAACACTGACTTGTGATCTTGTTTTCCTGATACCGACTGCACTCTGCACTTGTTTAGCCATACTAATCTACTATATGAGCAACAAAAAGGTTTCAGAAGTGATTATTGTAGCCAAACTTGTCTGTGTAGTGATGAATGCACGGTGACTTACAGTCCTGGTAGCGTTAAAGATTTTCAGCTAGATTCATAAACTTAGTCAGTCATTCTCATTCTGCCTTAAACCACTTTAGTTAGCATTATGTGTTTAGCAGTTTAAATAGAAGAGCTGAGCAAGAGACAAAGTTGGAAAATACTTGGGCAGAATCAAGCCCTGGGTAACAGACAAGAGGTGGCAGCCAGGAGGCAAGATCTTGTTTTGGAGATGGTATCCAGTGTGAGAAAAACTCAGAGAGGACATCAGGAACGATAGTATCTGTGCACACTCCCCTTTTCTTGCCAGATCTTGGCTGGAGTCTTGAGCTTCTCGGCAAACGCAAGGTCAGAACCAGGAGTAGGAATGTTTCACCAGTCTTCAGCTCAGTGGTCTCTGTTCAAAGGTCCCATTTAAGTCAATTGGTCTGGTGAAACTCTTTGGGATACTAAGCTTGTCTTGAAAATTATCTTCTCAGGTATTGTTTATCTCTAAGACGATCAATTTTGAAGGTGGCAGTGCCTTGTCCTTTTTCTCTGGCCTTAAGCTTGAAGCAACAACCGTAATTATTTATATGAACAACCCATATCATTATAGAGATAGGCAGGAAAGAGAGCCTGGGATCAGATAAACCAGGAGGATGGGGGTTTGTGAGAGACAAGGAGGAACAGGGAGATAGCTTTATCCACAGCCCACTGAAACATCCATGTCTCCTCCTGGCCTACAAGCCCAGTCCTCCAAAGTTCATACTGGTTCCCATCAGCTTCCCAAAGCCTACCTGACCTCTCCCATCATCTTGCCTTACCATCAGCTCCTACCCCACAGAACTGAAAGTGGAGTTTTGCTCAACCAGGACTAGGAGGGTGTGAGCTGGTGCTGGAGTCTGGTCAGAAATTGCTTCGGAAGGCAGGTCTGGCTTGAGTGGGCTGTGGATACGGTGCTTACCACAGCCACGCGCAATGGCTTTACTGCTCACTGCCCAGTATTCACCTCAATTGGTTCAAGTGTCTGGTGCTGTAAACTGTGCATAGTCTGTGCATAAAACTATGTCCAATGGAGAGGGAATGGCATCACAGCCATGAGACAGGTAATTTCATCTCTGCATACTTCTTCCCCACCTATCTTTATCCTCTGTCTTTTTTCTCTCCAAGGCTGACCTTGCTGTCTTGAAGTTTTTTTCTCTACTTCCAAATGGCAAGAGCATTTCCAGTGAACATTCTTCCTGGATGTCCATTTGTCTGGAATAGTTTATCATTCTGGATTAAACATTCAATGTATGTTCAAGGAAACACATCCGAGCCAGGATTTCTCCAGTTTTAGAAACTAGTTTCTCCTCCACCATTTCTTATTAAAAGTGTCTGCATTTACTAGGATAAAATACAAACCTTCCCCCCTTCTTCATGATCAGGTATCCGTCACAGCTGCCTTCCTTAGGAAACCCTAGCACAGCCCCTCACAACAACACACCTCCTTTTCTGTGGCCTAAGTGGCATTCTGCACCATGGTAACAAGAATTTTGGTCTGCCTATAGAGGTCTTGTTTTTTTAATTAAAAAAAGATACAACTGTTTCTTAAGCTTTTCCTGTGACCTGTGCTGCTGCTTCTGGCTCTAGGAAATGAAAATACGAATGTACAGGTCACTCTCTGAAAGTTGTTCTTCCTCAACCTCACAAACACATGATAGCTCTTGAAAATAAGAATCTTTTTTTGAGGAAGAGCAGAAAAATTAACATTAGCAGAATAAGTACGGTTCAAGAGCAGGAAAATATGGAAATGAAATTGATACAGGCACACAACACATTTAACGTCAGAGTAGTTTCACTAAAAGACATAGGCTGCCAAGTTCCTGTGCTCTGGCGACTGTGATTTGTTTCTTTCCAGCCCAAATGTGGCATTTCCAGAAAGGAACATACATTTGTCCCTGTAGAACTACAGGAAAATAGCACAATTCGTGTTATCTAGGAGGTTCCTGGAGTGTGTAGAAGGTAACTTCCTGACACAGTGAGTGAGCCAACCAGGAAAAGTGCCCCACTGGACCTGTTGTTTGTGGACAGAGAAGGGCTTGTGGGTGATGGGACGGTTGGAGGCTGTCTTGGGCATAGCAATCACAAAATGATAGAGTTTTCGATTCTTGGAGAAGTAAGGGGTGGGGCGGTCAGCAGAACTGCTACCTTGACTTTCAGAGGGCAGACTTTGGCCTGTTTAGGAGACTGGTTGACAGAGTCCCTTGGGAGACAGTCCTGAAGGTCAAAGGAGTCCAGGAAGGCTGGACATTCTCCAAGCGCAGGAGCTGTCCGGCACCATGTGCTGAAAGATAAGCAGGTGGGGAAGAAGGCTGGCCTGGCTGAACAGAGAGCTTTGGCTGGAACTCAGGAAAAAAAGGAGAGTTTATGAACTTTGGAAGAAGGGACAGGCAACTCAGGAGGACTACAAGGATGTCGTGAGGGAGAAAACTAGAAGGGCCAAAGCCCAACTAGAACTTAATCTGGCTACTGCTGTAAAAGATGATAAAAAATATTTCTGTAAATACATTAGCAACAAAAGGAGGGCTAAGGAGAATCTCCATCCTTTATTAGATGCAGGGGGAAACATAGTGACAAAGGATGAGGAAAACGCTGAGGTACTTAATGCCTTCTTTGCCTCAGTCTTTAATAGTAAGACCAGTTGTTCTCTGGGTACCCAGCCCCCTGAGCTGGAAGACAGGAACGGGGAGCAGAATGAAGCCCCCATAATCCAAGGGGAAATGGCTAGCGACCTGCTACACCACTTAGACACACACAGGTCTATGGGGCCAGATGGGATCTACCCAAGGGTACTGAGGCAGCTGGCGGAAATGCTCACCAAGACACTTTCAATCATGTATCAGCAGTCCTGGCTAACCGGGGAGGTCCCAGTTGACTGGAGGTTAGCAAGCGTGACGCCCATCTACAAGAAGGGCCAGAAGGAGGACCTGGGGAACTACAGGCCTGTTAGTCTGACCTCGGTGCTGGGGAAGGTTATGGAGCAGATGGTCTTGAGTGCCATCACGCGGCATCTGGACAACCAGGTGATCAGGCCCAGTCA
>NW_009224837.1:0-12029 GCF_000690835.1 Fulmarus glacialis
TTGGATTATGGGGGGGTTCATCCTGCTCATCAGTCTCCACAAAGCACAAGAATGGTCATATCTGCTGATCGTCTGCTCAGTTATAGATTGTTAATACATTATTCAAAAATCCCACAAAGCTCATTTGCTGGTCATTTAAAGTGACAATGAGTAAGGTTATTCTCTAAAGTTGTTTACTGTCTTCCATCAAGTAGCACCACTGCTACAAGGAATATGCAAGACGGGGATCAAAAGTCATGATGTGGAAGTATCGTAAGAAATACTCCAACACACGAAACACGTCTGTAGACTGGTGCCCTACACAGCTTGATGTCCCAGTTGAGGAACAATTCAGAAAGGGATTGGCGGGCATAAGGGTATAAACCTTTTCATTAGGTCTATATATAAGCACATCATGGACCATTTTTTGCCTTGATTCCTCTTTCACTGCACATGAATACTCTAGCAACAGTCTCACTTCTGAAAATACATCTGCAGCACAGAACGAGCTTTGCAGCTGACAGTAATGCATATGCGGTGAGGTATTTAAAATCCTGTGCTGTACTGAAGGGAAAAGGGCATTAACCTCAGCTTTTCGGATGCTATTTGATCTGTACAATTGTTTTTATTAGGAAAGCAAGATATTGTATATCATTAAAGGTCATGAGAGAGTCGATATCATTATAATGCTCAGATGTGCCAATAAAACAGATTTTGCAGAAACCATAGTAGGTTACTTTTAAACTAATCCAGTGAGAAGAGTTATTTGCTAAGCATTATTAAATACAGCTTGCAGAACAAAATCTGATCCTTTAAAATAACACTGAAGTAGCAGAAGGAGAAAAATATTCATTATAAAAGCAGAAAGGTTATCAAGTTTCACTTCACAGATTGAACAGAAAGGAGACAAACTACAGAGAGCAAAATGAGTTTTAAGACATTGAGGTTTTAATCATTAATAGAAGAGCCCAGTAAAGACAAGTTTTCCTTGTGATACTACTGCTCTGCTCTAGTGGCACAAGAAAATTACAAAGCTGGAGACCAAACCAGAAGGTTTCTTGCTACAATGCCACTCCAAATGCACATAGAAGGCTTACAGTCAGTGTAAGTGAGCTACCGAGAAGACACAGAGATGATTGAAAGTATCTAGCAAGAAGTTGCCAAGGTATCTCTGTCAACAAAAGATTCCTAGAAGTAAACAAGCAAAAGCTTTACAGATACTGGAGATATCTGTAGACATACAGACCTGGTATGTCTATAGACAAATAGGTAAGTTATAAAGTTAACTTTTAAAGTGCTCCCAAATCATGCTGTGAGGTTTTTATACTTGTGTAGATGTAGGTATTTAGGTAAGGCAGTGAAAGAGCTAGGCCCTGTGGATTGAAGCAAGCTCCTTTTTCCATGAGGATACTAAACTGCTCCATGATGGTCTGAACCTTTGGTCACTGTTAATCTTAACCGGATTCATATCACAGTTGAATGTCAATAGGCTGAATGGTCCTGTTGCTCATTATTAGTCATCTAAAATTGGAGTTTCTTAGCACATTGTGTGTATATCACTAGTGGGACGTGAGCCATGTTTAGCTAATAGAGCAGCTTCTGCCTGGCATTTTGGAGATGCTTATGAGAGCTGAAGGCAGGCAAAGAGAGGTGCACTCCTGCGCAGGTGGTTATTTTTGAGGAGTAACCATGTGGAAGAAAGAACTTAAGTGTTGCATGTAAGCAAGGTATTGATCAGTAGTAAACCCCTGTCCTGTCAACTGGCATTTATCACTGATCTGGGGGTAGGACTGTGGGTGGGATTCTGTAGACGTACTAGGTCAGAGGGTGTGGGGAGAGGAAACGGGTGCCCCGGCTTTTGGGTGTCTGTTGTCATCCTGCAGGAAGTGAAGGCTGGAGATTCCGGCCTTCAGCAATTCAGCTGTCTCCAACTCACAGCTTGAAAGAAGTTGTGTAATGAATGCAGAGTGAGTACATTCTGCTCCGTGAGGAATGAGTGCCCAAAATGTGCTTGTCTGGGAGTTAAATTTGTGTGTGAGTTGTTCTTATGTAAGGCTTAAGAGGCAAACTGTGTAGTCAGTGTGAGCCAAACATCATTGTTTTAAAAAATCAATTTTCTGCAATTACGGGGCCTACTCCAGCAGTTCCTGTGCGGTATGCAGAGCCTTCCCAGGTAGCACAGCTATTTTTATTAGCAACCTTCCCTCCCCCAGCTCTCTGTACAGAGCCAAGTTTAGAGTCAGCAAAATGACTTGGAACCAACACATTTTATCCCCAACAGGCCAACCAACCACAATTAAATTGTATTACCATACATTAGGCTTTAAAGGGGTTCCTTTACTGCAGTATATAAAAGGCTGAAAGAAGAGACAGAGAAGGAAAGGAGAAGACAAACATTTCACATGTAATGGGTTAAAGTCCTCCTCGATGTAAGTCCATTGACTTCAGTTGGCTAGGGATGAATACAGACAATTCAATATTTAACAATCAGCAACTTTTGCTTAGTTGGCAAGAAAAGGAACAATTTAAGATCCAGAGCCTTCCCTGTGCTCTTTCTGTCTTCCTGAATCTTCACTCGGTTGCGGTAGCTCTCTGCTAACAGGAACGACACTCTGCAGGGTTGGCTGTTGGGTATTTTCTGCTGTGGTGCAGGATTACTCCTCATGGTTTTATGGTGCTGCAGTAGACTTTAATAGTCACCTGAGACAATTATTCAGATACTGTATTGTGCAGCAAGATTGCTTTTGAACAGCTGCAGAAATACTTAGCAGAGACACATTCCCTAAAGCCCTGGGATGGGAAATAAAAACAAACAAACCACAGCAGCAAGACAAGAGTCTGCATCTTACTCTGTCTTTTAGCTTGTAAAAAAAGGAGTTGTGTAAATGATTTAAAAGTTAATTGGGACAGGGACCATTTTTCATTTAGTGGTCCATACAACGCCCAGTAATAGTAGGCTACAAATTCATATTCAGTCACTACCCAAACACAAATCCTGTTTGGGCAGTGTTGTGACCCAGTGTATGGTGCTTTGCCAGGCAATTCTCATTAAAAAGATGAAGAGGTGATAAGATAGGGATGCAATTACTCTCTCCAGTGATGATATTAATTGGTGCAATCCCATTTACAAAGAACATCACAAAATCATACATTCCTCTGGTAGAAATGGGCAATTTTCTTTCTCATAGCTTCAACCTTGCCAGTCTGATGAGTATTATGCCTTAACAAAAATACCATTTTTTTTTTTTCCCCCAAGCCATGATAACCAGTGTTTCTCTGTTACACTCTGTTGCAACTAATTAATTTCCCTGCCATTGCAATTCTAACTAGTCCTGGTGAAAATCTTTTGGCCGATGTAACAGATTGTGGCTTAGCTTGGTGCTTGATGTTGTTTTAAGTCTTACCGTACAAAGGGATATTCAGCTGCACTGCCTATTTAGCTTGAATAAAGAGTGCTCATAAACACATAAAATTTTATGGAATCTTTTAATAGCTGTCTGGTCATCAAATCCTGCCTCCAGCTCTGGATTCAGGAGGATCTGGCAGTATAGCAGAGGGAGAGAAGTACTCTTGCTTAGTTTGGTCTCTAAGAAGGATCCCTGCTTCTTTTTTTCTGCAGATGGGCAGTTGGCAGGGGCTCAGTAGGCTCTGCTAACCCACTTCTCCACTGTATCATAACCACTTTTCTTTTAAGACACAGTTTGAACATTTCCTCAGCATTTTCTCCCAGGATGACCCTGCAGGCAAAGTCAAGCTGGGACAGTGTTTTGTACTAAATACAGTGTGTGATATGTTGGGAATTTAGTGGCTGAAAGACTGCTTGTTCACTTTTTACTGATGTGTGCTTCAGTGAAGTTGCACTTGATTTGTAGCTGGATAAGCAAAATCAGAATCAGACCCTTGCTGCTCATTTCTGTGGGAGCAGGACTGGGCCTTACGTGCTCTTGTGCTCATTATATACTTCAGTATCAAGTCTCACAGCTTTGATTCATAGAGTTCTCTTTAATTTGGTACATGCAGGCTTCCAGACTAGATCACACAGCAGGAGGATAACAATCCTCAGGAGAGCATTTCAGTTTGAGAAATTCATGAAGAGGGTGACTTTGCTGCTTACTTTCAATGACACTTGTGGAATAGGAAAGAGAAGAAGTGAATGAAATGGGATTGCCAGCCTGTTTCAAAATGTATGCTCTATTATACAGCGGATGACAAATAGCATCCTCAATAACACAGTTCTGGTAGCTGTGCGAGTTTTTGTTGGGTTGTTGTTTTTTTCCCTCTGTAATCTGTCTTTTCACATTTAGGGCAAGATATTCTTACCTGTGTACACTGCACACGGGAGCTCTGAGATACTCCCTTCTGCCTTTCTGCAGAGAAGGTATCCACAGGCTTTGCCTGGGGTGGAGGTAAGCAGGAGGAACAGAGCCTCTTTCTGCCATGCAGCAGGGAAAGACCTTGAATTCACCCCTTTCCTTCTCCCGTCTGCAGCACTCTGAGTGTTGGAGTGTTCAAGAGTGTTGAATTCAGAGCAGGAGAGAAGTCGTCACATTGTGAGATGGTAGAGATCTAGGGCAGGTCACTTCCTCATGGAGCAAAACCAGGATTCTTCCTGCTGCTTTTCTGAGCCATGAAAAACCGTATGTGCCTCCTTACATGGGAAGGATTGCAAGGCAATAACCTTGCCTTCTTTCAGCAGGGATGAGCCCCTCTCCTATTGGCTAAGGCATTTTACTGTATATTTGGGTATATTGAAGCTGAGGGAAAAATTCGTCCTTGACAGTAGCTATAGTGAATCATCAATATATGTATATGTATAAAATGACTGTAGGAGTTCTGCAGCAAGAGAGGATGAGAAAGTGTTCCTAAAAGAAAAATAAGCGCTTTCCCACTTTGAGGATAGCAGGATTTTGCCCCTTTCCATGGAAGGTTGGCTTCCCAGCCTGGTGGCTACACCAAGAGCGTTGGGAACTGAGCTCTTGATGCTCCTCACCCCATCCTAATTTCTACACAGATGCATATTTGCAAAGGGCAATATCTTATTGGCCTCTAATAGTGGCATGAACTGTCTTTGTACAAGAAAAATTACTTTCTTGTGAAGCTGCATAAGGGATTTTGGTGGGATTACACGTTGAAGAGAGAGTTGGAAAAATGGGATTGACTGTATCCTAAGAACAGAACAAAGCAAAGGTACTTGACATACATTCTCCTCTTAGTGCATGTCATATTGCCCTGGCAAAAGTGTCCCAGAGTATGCAGATCATGAGCTAGACTTTTAGCTTTAGTGAAGTAAAGAAGCTACAAGAAGATACAAACTGAGGATCTGTATATTGTGAGGGAGCGTGGAACACAAAAGGCAATATGAATCATAGGGACTCATGTTCCTAATGGTATTGGGAGGTGTCCTTTAAAGTAATTTGCCTTCCAAAAAATCCTGGGTTAGAATGCAGTCAGAGAAAGGATGCAACGTATGTTAAGAGAAGGGAAAATTGTAGTAATGTTGCTTCACTACTTCTAGTGAGATAGCATGACTGCTATCAGATAAATCATGTTTGAATGGATATATATTTGGGCACCGCAATCCAATAGAGATGCAGGTACTGATGCATCCTGATTTCAGAATTAGTTCCTTTGCTTTGGTGGGTTTTCATTCCATCCTCACTGCTTCTTTTAAAAGGGTTGTTTTGTGATGCATTTAATTTCAGTGCCTCAAGATTCTGTATGTGTGTGCACTCACACTGTTAGCATTTGTGGGAGTATGCTTGAAAACGGTGCTTTTAAGAACAAAAAATAGTCATATGTGTGCAGATCCAGTCATTTACTGCCTTGTCCAAGAAATTAATTTGTTTCTGTTTCATCATATGGTCTTACTTACAACAATTGTCAAAAAGTTATTCAATAACAGTCGTATTCATGCCTTTCACATATTTTCTTCCTGAATCTTTATAGCCCATTTGAGCTCAGAGAAATCATCTAGCAAACAGATCCCCAACAGAAATTTTTCAAAGCCTCCTTTAACCCTTTTTAGAGACTTTATGTGTGTATATTTTTATTTTTTGTGCTGTACTGTTCAGGCTCAGCAAGGGATCATGAAGAATAATGATCTTGCTCAGGTGTGCACAGTATGGAGCACTGTACGTACAGTCACACTGAGGCCAGTTATGCAGTAGGTCATGAGATACAAACAAATAAAAGTTGATTCAATAGTAATAATGTGGTCCATATTGGCCAAGTTCAATTTGTAATGCTGTGTACTGAGTAGAGAGTTACTGATTAATCAGATAACTAAATCTGAGGTGGGGCAGGCAAATGGCAGTCTTCCTAAAAGGGCAGATAATATGTTGCTCCCCCCCTCCTTATTCCAAGGACAGGAATAGAAAGGCTTGTTATACCCACCTCAACAATGACCTGAATGAACTACAAGAAGAAGTGAGAGAATAACCAGTCAATGACGACAACTCCGTTCTTGGATCCTCCTGTGAAGCCTGACAAAAATGCTGCTGCAACAGTCACATACTGTCATTTGTTGGGAAGTGAACTAAGATCCTGAACTTGTTTCAACAGCCAACTGAACAATTAATTGTCAGATGATGACTTTTGGTCACTAGCCATCCTGACATTATGATAGCAGGGATGAAGATTCGATGCTCCACTTCTACCTTGTGGGTTTCATAAATGTCTCTGTGTGTAGTAGCTTTTGATCTTTCAAATTGTGATCCGAAGTCCACCAAAGTCAATGAAAAGACCAACTACTTTAGACCATGTGTTCAGTAAATGTTAAATATCCTTTTCCAGAAAACTCTGTATCTAAAGTCAATTAAGTTCAAGTCCATGAATCGTACACAGTCCTTCTAGCTCCACGTTGTCTGGACTTGGTGACCTAGAAACCAACAACTGTCTCACCACAGTAGCTCTGCTGAAGCCTGTTACTAAGTACCATGCCCAGGTGTTCACAGAGTGGTTTTTATCACACGCATCTGTTGTAACAGTCCCTCCTTATCGATGGGCAGCCTTTTGAAGAGGAAGCTTCAGATGTTGTGCTTACTCTAGGATGGAAGCCAAGTTCTGTCCTCCCGTGCGCTGAAACTGACTGTTCTTCCTAAGCAAGACAGCAGGATTTGCCCCTTAACTTTATAACAGTTACATAATTAACTTGTAACAGAGTTAAGTGACTATCCCTAGTTTGGGGGTGTAGTTTTTTCCCACCCTTCTTTCATTTTTCTCAGCTGTTAGCACTGCAGTGCGTGGTGTGCACTCAGTCACTTCATTGCCTTCCCAGTCTACAGCAGTCAAAGCTAGTGGCTGTTCAGCAGCATAAATGAACCCCTTTACCCACCCTGCATAACCTTATAACCCAGGGGCAGATTCTAGGCCCATATATTTAAACTATGTATATGTTCACCATTACTCTTAGTTCACGTTTTCTTTAAATCTTTCATGAAGTTACTTCAGTCATTTGATTCTGAATTTTCAGGTGCGCTGTTTCATTTTTAGGCTCTAAAAAGTGTCTCTGAAATTGTGCCCACTCTACTTTTGAAGCCAGTTCAGGGACTTTTATCACTCCTTCTTACCATTCAGTATTCCCTCTACTCTTCCCATGACAAGGCAGATAAATTGATATTAATGCTACATAAGGGAGATCAAAGGCACATTACAGTGGCCTGATTTGTCTGAATGTGGTCTTTCTGCTACTGGCCTTCCACAACGGTTCTGTTAAACACTATGGACATTCTATTCAATCATGAGCATCAGTGCAGGTTTCCTTCCTTTACTAAATTTTATTGAATAAACAAGCCACCTAGAAAGTTTCATGACCTTTTACGATGTGTTCAGAAACACGTAAAATGTAACTATTGCTTAATGGGCTGATACTCACTTGAAGTCAAATCCTTTGACTACCATTCTTGCAGAAATAAGAGTAGTTGACTTGTTTCTTCCACTGCAGTAGACCTGATCCAAATCCTATCGAAGCCAATGGATTTTTTTTTTCTAACTTGTGAGATATGGCTCACACTCAGCTTAAGTGACTCACAAGGATTTCAATTATTTTTATGCTTTTGAAAAATAAGCCCAGTCACAAGTAGTGGTACCTCCTTTAAACCTGAATTTTCCCAGTGATAAAGAAGAGTCATAGAGTGGATGTTGAATGACTAGGGCCTATCTGCAGTTTAACTCTCACAAGTGCAGAGACTGATAGCAATGGCATATATTTCCTAAGAACTTTACCCTACAACAGCTAGAGATAACTTATCAGAATAAACACCGATGGGACAAAGTTTCCATCTAGTAAGTCCATGCCAGCCAGTAATCTCAACGTCTCTTATAAAGCAGCAAACTTAATTTTTCACTTCTGCACTTTTGTGCAATAGTTTTAACAAGGAACACTGGTCGGCTCCCTGTGTAAATTCCTTAGAGAATCAAAGTTCATTGTATAACACTGGAAAGAAGGAAAATAGTATTGTATTGTAATGTCTTTCCACAGAGTGAGTGGTGGTTAAAATGTACTAGCCAGCGGTTTTCTTAAAGTCCTTTATCAGTTTGATTTACATATCAGCAATCATGGAGGATTAGGACAGGTTGTAATGAAACGTGGTATAATTTCTCCACTTATGTTGTGGCATCAGTGCTCTAAATGTAGTATGCTTTATTAAAAATAACATGAGTACTGTTATTTGATATTTTTAACTGGAGCAGTAGCTACATGTTCCAGTTTAGCTACATGCTTTAAAAGCGTAAAATAAAAGTCAGACCTGTCACAACACCTAAAAGTGGATAGATATGCTTAACTGTGCAATTGCATTAATGTCAATAATGTGTACATTGTGCACGAATTTAGATATGACCATAACTCATTGCAAGATTCGGGCTTACATTGGAGCAGTAGTAAAATTTTTTTACTTTTACTACTAGTTTAACAAGCAATAAGAGAGGGTGGTGGGAAGATTCAAAGGTTATACATGCTGAGGCCTGCTTATGTACTGCACAACCTAGTGATGATATTTGTGGAAATACCTGAGAAAGACTACCGAGCAATTTGGGTAGAAGGAGTTCAGGTATTTATGGAAGCTCCCTGTGTTGGCCTTATGGGGGCTGGGAGAGTTGAACTTCCCTCACAGTGCTTAACTTCTTCCTTACAACCTGCAGGTATTGACCTACACAATTCAGTGTTGTTGGTTCTTGTAATCATATTGCAAGTTCTTTGGTACTTGATGTTTTTCCTGAAATTCAAATCCTTCAGGCAGGTGAATCTGTGAGAATTTCTCTTGGCAATCCTTTGTGCTAATAGGGGAGGAGGGAGTTAAAAAATGTGGCCAAGTACAGCCCTAAAGCTCAAGCCAACAGAACATGTAACGGTGAAGAACAACGCTCTCATTTAAAAAAGGAAAACCCATTATAAATATTTTCACTTATAGACTTTGCTTTTTTTAGACCTGAATTTTTTTTTTAAACTGGTTCGCTTCCTGAATCAGTTACTTTGGTTTTAGTTACTTTGGGTCAAATATTTGGCAACTGTTTCTCCTCATTTTTATTTTAATTAGACTCTTCCTGATTTTTATATTCTCTATTAAAAGAATATTAAACCTGCAAATTCTTCAGGCCTACTTTTCTGGTCAGTACAGAATGCTCTCACATCACATTGCTCTTAATGGAAATTAATTGTATCGCGCCTATAGACCTTGAAGCAATTTTGTAGATATTAGATTCTTAGACATCTGTAGTGTTTTATTATTGATTAAAGAATGAGAGGAAATCTCATGGCTTAAGACCTTGTGCTGGGATTTATGAATTACTTTTTTTCCTATGTGACCCTTGGCAGGTCATTGAATGTGTCTTTCAGTTTCCCATCCGTGAAGCAGGGAATAACGATGATTTTCTGCTGCTGCTCTTTGTCCATCATGCCTGCTTAAATAGTTAGCTCTTTGGAACAGGTCTTGTTACTTCCCAGTGCAAAGAAATCTCATTCTGAGTTAGGATCTGGAGCTGTAATACAAATAATTAATACCAGCATTAAACAGTCAAAGGTATTACATCCAAGATGCATTTGGCCTGAGGCCCACATATTTCTTAAAATGATGGATTTTTAATTGATTATTTGGAATGAGACCTTTTCTCAGACTAGCTAAATTGCTTAAGACCCACGCACGCTAGCTATATTTAGAGGTGAGGAGGTGGCAGAGTAATTCTTAAAGTGCTCTGTTTCTAATAACCCAGGTGAGTGACAGTCGGTGAGTGCTGCCTCTTTTAAAACAAACATGACTCACAGCCCCCAGGCGGCAAGCATGTGCAGGTCAGAAATTGTATCGAACTGTCCACATTTAAGAAACAGTGAAATACAGCCATAATCATAAACATTTAATTTAATAATTTGGGGTTAGTACAAGAGGGTAGGCATACTAATGGCTTGGCACCTGTAAGAGCAAAAAGCAAAAAGCGATGTAAAATCTGTGTGAGGGGTTTAAGGTGAGTCTGGAGTACACAAGGCAATGTTTTCATCCCACACCACACCACAATGCTTTTAGAAAGCAGAGATGTAACTGGAGTATCAGGCATTGTTATGAATTCTGCATAAACTACATCTTTACAAGAATAAGATTATCTCTAGTGTCCAAATCAAAGGCAAAATGTAAATGGCCTTCTAGATGCATTGATGTTTAATTCCCATTGAAACGAACCTCCACACATATGGCCGTTTCCCAGGTATTTCTTGTCCCAAACAGTTACTAACGCCCATGAATGATCTTTCTCACTCTCAGAGAGAGTACATGGTGAAATGAAGCTATGTCCTTAGAAACTGCCAGGGAGGTGCAAGGGAGAAGTGAGTACCACCCTAGCCTTTTCACATCTCTGACCAAAGCTAAAAATAAGCAGCAAAACCGGGAGAAGCTAGTTTCACAGTGGGAGAAGAATACTGCTGTCTTCTTGAAAGATGCTTTACGTCACTTGTGCTCCTGGGGACAATGGGCCCAAGTGGTTCTTATTTTGTGTCCTAAGCTTGTCACTGACCTCGGCACCCGGCCACATTGCACTGTTTTCTGTGAGATTACCCAAGGCAAGCTCATCTCTGGGAATCTGAGACAGTATTGCCAGGAACTCCCCCTGATGCAACAACTTTCTTTCATCACAAGCTGCAAAGTTAAAAGCACAATTCGGTCTTAATTTCAATAACAACGCTGGGCCAGGCTCTGGAATAGCTGCATCTTTGTTCCAGCAGATTCTCGTTGAAGAAGTTAATGGCTGCATGAAAAATGAAGCCAGTTCTAACTACTTACCTTCTTAAGGTAGTTTCACTAAAAATTAGATATGGTCCTTCTTGTCCCAAATCATTGCCTCTTTTTTAATAGTCCCCATGTTTCATTTCCATGAATTTGCATTCAATGAGCATGAAAGTGACATTTTTGTGCAGTTTGCCAGTTAGTGCAATATATGTAACAACACTGAAAACAAGTTAGGTCGAAGACACAATGCAGAGGATTTGGTTCAGAATTTCCTCACCTCCTTGCTTCCTTTAGAGCAAACACAATATCAGTTTTGTATTTGCCTCCTAGTTCTGTTTCTCTGCATTTAACCTAGTGACAGGTGAGAGCTAGACATAATACCTGCTTAACAGCAAGTGCACACCCAGCTCTGCTGCTGCTAATGAAAACTCCTCATGTCGAAAAATCAGGTAAACATTACTGAGTGGTTTTGCACCAGACTAGGAATCTGTGCATTTTAAAACATCTTCTTCATGTGGACTTGAGGGAGCCTGACAGCCCTGGGAAATAAAGACCCAGCACCATGTAGCAAGGAAGTGGTAGGGGAAGCTATTCAGGGTCCTCCCGCCTATCTGCAAACGCGCCTTCAACTCTGACCCACTTTACCGGGTGGCGTCTCAAGTAACCTTTATCTTTTTAAGATTTACATGTGTAAATGATTGTATAATACTTATATATAATCTCTTCCATCAATGTAAATAGGCTGCCAAGCTCTGAAACTACCAGGGTGTACTAGGTATAAGGTTCATCTGGTTCCTGGGGTGTTGTACAAACTAAGATCAGCTTAATAAAAGTAGG
>NW_009224837.1:12043-17305 GCF_000690835.1 Fulmarus glacialis
GTGTAGTGCTTTGTGTAATATCTCTTTAACTGGCAGTATTTCGTTCCAGGTATTGCCTAAGATTCAGATTCTGTTCTACTTTCAGAAGTTCCTTTATTTCCACACCACTACAGTTAACTATTTATTTGCAGCTAACAAAATTGAACTACTCATTGTCTTTGTCAGTTTGGGCTGGTCAGTTTACAGTTGCTAAATATCTGAAGAATAAAATTCAACATCTTTTCCAAATGTTCCTCAAAATTAATAATTCTCCATATAATTTTCATTGTCTGCCTAAATATCCAGTCCCTTTTTGTATCTTGTCAAGTTCTTGGCTTCCAAGAGAAATTAATTTCAAAGTTCAATTATATGCTGGGTAAAAAGGTATTGTTTTTTCAGGGTTGGATTTTATTCTTCTTAATGGCATTGAATTGAATTAGTCTTCTGATTCTGTATTACGAGACAGTGAGAAAATAAGCTCCCTATATCTTAGTTACTGATACACACTTTCAGGATTATCCATTTTATAAAGGACAGTCTTACCCTTATTTAAATAAGAGACAACAGCTTCACGGATAGATGCAGTGATTAGCAGACGAATCACACTTACATTTCAAGTTAATATTCTCAGGTATTTTTCTTCCTTAATATTTGCTACTATCACAACCAACTTCCAAGAAAGGCTCTCCATCTGCTGTCTGTGACCCCCCCACTTTACCTGCTATAGGGAGCCCTTCTCTTCCAACCACACTGGCTCCAAAGGCCAATAGAAACGGTGGAAGATTCCTATCGATTGCAAATAGTCTGTAATCAGGTCACGGTGAAGTGCAGTGTTAAAAGGACAGTTTTCTCTCTTTTTTTTCCCCCTTCTAACTCAGCCTGGGAAGATTTGGCACCGTTTCCAGACTGCTTCAGTCTCTCTGCCCAGTATTTCGTTTTATTAACGTATGTAGAAAAATTATAATACACAACGTGACCTTTTCTCCTAAACCCAGGATTCTTTCAGTGCCTGTTTATTCCCTTTAAGTTTCTACTTAATAGGCTGTTAACCTGAGTTGTAGCTTCAGTTTCCTACAAGAACTAACTTGCTTCATTTGTGTGCCCCCACGATTCAGGACTTTTTTCCTGAAATCATATCCCATATAAGCCATTAGTCTAATCAATTCGACTCTTGAGGAAGCTGATAAATCAACAGTAATCTAAACCCCAGCCTCCCTTTAAGTGCCAGCTTATGTCAAAGGGCTTTGGAGTTCACGCCATTCTGTGTAATGAGCTCTGCACTGGGAGGACGGAGAAAATATGGCTTGATAGCTGATGAATGTTTGAGACACTTTCTCCTTCTGAGCAGGATTGTGGTTTTCCTGCATTTCAGTAAAATGCTTAAAAGCTGATTTAGTCCGTGTGTTGGTGGTGGTTAGATGGGGATACTTGACCACTGAAAACTGAACTGGCAAGCTACACGCTCCTTTCTCCTTAAAGTCACTTAAGAGAAGGGGAAATGATTATCTAGAGTGAGCTGTCAACCTTTATGCCAGCTTTCCTCCTGATATGATTTATAAAACAGCTAAGATAACCTCTGGGAGGGAGCTTTGCAATGGAAATAGCAAGTGATTCTTATTCTAATGAACATAACACTGTCACAAGTTTAAAGTTCAAATCTGAGGTACGAAGGTTTGGGGGAAAAAAAAAGCCTGTAAAATATGAATGTGACAGCATATGTGTTCATTGCCTGCACAGTGTATGAAACAGGAGAAATAGGCAAACTTTATTTTTCTAATGAGGTTTAAAATATTATTCAGTCTTTATCAGGCAGAAGTTCCTCAATACTGGTTGTTTTTTTATTGCGGTTTTTGTTGCTTCACAGTCTTCCCAGTCGAGGCGAGGCATTTTTCTCAGAGCAAGTTGTGCGCCCTTTGGTCCTTCAGCATTGCAAAATGTACTGTCACAATTGGCACTCGTTAAATAAGGCTTTGTTGGTAGCTGCAGCCAACGGGCAGAAGGCTGAATGGACTACAGAAATTTAAACTCCTGGGGAGGGCTTGTCCTGACCAGCATTTAGAAACACCAAATGGGAATTTATTGGAGAACTTATTTCTTCCCATTCTGTTAAAAAAAAAAAAGGAAAAGAAAGAATCACATTACTAGGTATCTGACAGCTTTCATTGATATCTAGCTTACTTCACAACTGCTTTAAAAAATAAACCCAGCCCTTTTCTAGAAACTGTTTCATGCAAACAAAAAAAAATATTAGAAAGTTTATAAATCAATGGCATGTTAACCTGTCCCTGAACTTACCCAGCATATTTCTCATGACGAGAGCTGTACGAATGCAATTCAGATAGTCAGTGAACCATAGTATCTGTAAGTTTGCTGACGCTGATAGCTTTTCACTGTCTGGTCAGTATCTTTCTGTCCCAAGGCTAGAGTTGCACTAGATCCTTGCTGTCAGCTGAAGTAGAAGGACTCAGCTGAGTAGAAAAGTATAGCGAGCTAAAACTTTAACAAAGCTGTAATAACACTTAGAGTAATTTTGCTTATTGGCCTCACTTTCTAAAGGTATATCTCACTTTGAAGCCTTGTATTAGTAGGAAGCTCACATGTTGTACTAGCTTCTGGGTGCACTGTCTGGTTGGAAATGGTGTGGTGGTGTCCTGTGGGGTTCAAGAAATCTGTGTTGGTCTCTTCCTCAATGGCCCAGCTGCCCCATCCAGGTACAAAAGGGGACACAGTGCATGTGGCAAACTCCTGCTCGATGGAAGCATGGAACATCAGTGGGACATCAGTTGAATGCTTATGACCTGGAAGCAATATTGAATATATCAGAAACCAAAAAAATCCCTTCTGCTGTTTTGGTAGGGTCTCTGTGAGTTGTACAGAAGGTGTTCACAGCCAGTAAGAATACGTGCCACTGCTGTGCACTTGCTTACTGTGGAGTCCTGCCATGATGAAGTTCCATAACTAGCAGCAATATTAATTTGATCCCACTTATTTCTCCTTCTCACACATATGCTGTGTACTTACGAACAGGTACCGACTAGCAGAAGACATAAAGAGTTAAATATGAGGAAGTGTAGAGCTAAATTATGTTCTCCAATGTGGCACATGATTGTAGCTCACTTTATTGTGTTGCGAAAAACAGAATACATCTAAACTACTTTCAAAAACATGCTTGGGCAGTATTTTCTTGAAGCCTTATCTGCTTAAGTAACTAACTGGTGGGACAGGTGGTAGATAAAAGAAAGCTGGATCTCCAGGAAACCCCTACATCCTCTCTGAATTTTTGAAAAGAAAGGAAAATGAACAGATCCTATAATACTCCAGCTGTTCCCAAATGATAGACACTACTGCAGCATTAGGAGGTTAGTATTTACTCTGGGAACCTGACTGCATATGGGACCTACCTGACATTCAGGGAGCAGCAAGTGACAGGTGACAAGTACCCTGTCCCTCTGTGGCATGAAATGCACACTGAGTGGGGACAATGTAGCTCAATATTTCTTTCCACAATAATGTCTCCTGAGATATGATCAGCACAGGTTTGGATTAGGGAATACAAAAGCTCAGTATCGCAACTTGTTGAAAAATCAGGAAAACACTGGAAAATCTTTCTCTTTGTTTTTTAGCAAAGTTTGAATTTCCACAGGGGAAATAAAATCAGTAACTTCTGATAAATACCAAGCTTAATATCAAAAAAACTTTGAAGGTAATAAAAAGAAGCATCCTCTCTGTTTTCCATTAGCAGGTGTCTGAAGCCTTGTTGGGTCTCTTACTGGCACAGAGAGATGCTAAATGCAGTATTTTGCCACCATCATGGGATGATTTATCTATGGAATATAATTTTTTATGAAGCTGTTATACCTCAAGTGGTAAATGAGGCCTTGTCTGTGCTCTAAAATTGTGCCACTTTAAATATACCACTGTAGTTAGAGTATTACAACCCTTTGGTTGTTGTTACAGCCCTGTAAAACAGCATTCAGTCATGTAGTCATCCTGGTATAGCGAGGGGAGCTATCTGTGGTGATTTTCTACTGCATTGCACACTGAAGTATTTATTGGTGTTACAGTAACAGCTAAAAGAAAAAAGGCGACCAAAGTGTTATGCTGGGAGAGGTCTTGAGTGCAGATAAGGCCCAAATGAGAAAGATTGTGAGTGGCTTCAGGTACAAACCACGTTTTCCTGTGGCCAAGGATAATGGTAGCACATTATGGGCTGTATTAAATATCATTAATGATGACAAGAGTGTGGCAAAAGCGTTTCACTGAGACAGGAAAATGTAAGGTTTCTGGCAGTAGCATCAGCAGCCTTACCACTGAGCACAGAAGAATTTCTCAGGATCCAACTCTTGTGCAGAATAAGACCATTATATGTCTGCTAACTATCAGAAGTCACAGTGTCACCGTGTCACGAAGCTGCTCCTGAGAACTGAATAGAAGTCTGTGCCATTGTAAAAAATTGCTAAATAACTTGCGATACTTGGAGTATAGTATTTGTTTTCTGAGTTCAAGTAGGCAGTGAAAAACAATTCTTTCTAAGGGTTTCTAATAAGGATTACACCTGGGTAAGGCTTATTTTAATGCCTAATTTTGGAAAAATCAGATTCACTTAAATTAATTGCCTTTTTGCAAGGCAGAGCAATTTAGAGAACGTCTGCCTGAAAAATTCTGTGGGTTCAGGACAGAATTTATTCTCCCAACAAGGCAGACATCAACATAATGCTCAGTACCAGTGACACAAAGGCTTTAAACAGTGTGCCCCACACATCAAGCCCGTGATCTGATTGTCACATTGTTGGATATTTTGAAAAGGCTTTTTTTTTTTTCCCCTCCCATGTTAAATTTGGAATGGCTTTGATTTCATCCTTATGTAAGTAGAGTCATTATTTAGGATCTTACTCTCTTCTCTGATCTTATTTAGGAACCTTCATTTCTATATTTGGTCCTGCTGTTGATTTGCAAGGGGGCCACAAATTCCCTGTATCATAAATGACCCATCTCTACTGTGGTAAATAACATTCCCTGCCTATCTGACAGAAACGTGCCAGACTTAATTAGCAACAGACAATGTTTTCAGAAGTGACTAGTTAGAGACATCCTGTGAAAATTGATACTCTTGAAGACTATCGGGTTGAGCCTCTGGATACGCATTCACACTTCAAAATTCACAAATAAGTTGTTGAAAAACAGTTGGTGCTCTGATAAGATGCATTTTAAACACACTACTGTATATCATAGTGAATATATTAATGGCTACTTTCATACACACACTCTGAAACCTGACTCTTT
>NW_009224837.1:17336-110773 GCF_000690835.1 Fulmarus glacialis
GTGCCAAAGACTTGAAATCCTACCTACTGTTGGTTGATATATTCCATTTTCTCTCGCAGAGAAGGGTAAATTCTGCCAGACCTACTGAGGGTTACCTGCAAAATCCAGAGGTGAAACACACTATGGACTACGAGAAGAAAGAAGTATTAAAACTTAAAATTCAAGCTTACATCTCCTCAGGATTTTACAACTCCATGAAAGCATGCTTGTTTGACTGCCAAAATCTTTCACTGTGAAAAATATGTATCATGATTTCATCACCAAACTGGGAGCAGCGGCCACTTGCACAGCACACACAAGTGCTATACAGCTGTTTTCATGATGGATCTCTTGCTTGCTGACCTGATTTCAACTGGTGTCAACTCAACACAACACTGTAAACTTCTTTGGATGATTAGAAAACATTCCTCTGAAGTATGCGAACAAACATGAGCTGCAAGCACTGTGTTGGGAGATTATTTTACAAATGTAACATCACTGCAGTGGGACTATATAAGTATGCTATTTTTTCTTCCATCAGCTGCCTGAATATTAACAGTTACTTGCAATCATATTAAACATCTCCCTGCCATTTTTTTCAGAAAAATGATTCTTTTCTCTTGGAAGGATCCAGAGCAAGTTATGTGTTCTATCAACCATAAATAAGTGTAAGAACCGATCTGAATTCAGTGTTTATTTTGATGTAGTGAGGTATGGTAATCTGGGATACATAAACTCATTGCAAGTCTTCCATGAAATGTGAACCTGAAATTATGGAAAGCCACTGGAACCACAGATGCCTTCCTCATCCCTTGAAACACTTGCCAAATATACTAAATATCTGTCTGTATTTAGTAACTGTACATTCCTCTGAAATCTCAGTTTTGTATGCCCTGGAAGGATTGTTGGATTTGTAGCACCGGCATCTTCAGAAGATCCTCTTTGCACAGAACATACTCTATCCCTTCCTTGCTCCTAAGCGTGCGCCAGACTGCAGACAGCAACTACATACATTTTTGCTGGTTTTAGTGCTTCTGGCCATCAGAAGCTGCTGGGGCTCTGGGCACTGGAACACGGAGGAGGAAAACTCCCTTTCCCAACTGTCCCAGCTAGCCTCCATCCAGCCCGCAGTGTGGAGAGGGTTAAAAAAAAATAATAATTCAACTTCTTGGAGTTAGTATTTCAAAATTATGTTTGTGGCAGCTTTGGAAGAAGACCCCAACATTTTTAAGTTCTCTTCGAAGGAAACATCCATGCTGGTGTGTTCCAGCTGTTCCAAAGTCCAGCTGTTGGCCTGAGGATCCCAGCCCTGGTAGATGATTAAAGAGATGTAGGCTCTGGGGCATCTGTCACTCCTGGCTTGAAGGCAATCCAGACAGCAGGTTGCCATGGGAGTGGCGGACAGCAAGGTGGGCAAGTCTTGTACGAGTCTGGCCTGACAAGCATGAATCTGCCAGATTTTTGCTAATCTGGACCCCTGTAGTGTAATTGTTCAATTTTTAAAGAACTGGCATATTCTAAGAAAAATAAATTCTCACCAGCTTCTGGTTTTTTACATCTCTCTCTGCCTCTCCATTCCCCTCAAAGAAAAGGCAGCAAAACTGTAGAAAGGGAGGATGAAGAAAAAGGTAGTGATAACAAAAAGGAGCCTGGGAACAGACTGAAGAGGAATAATGATACAGAAATCTCAGTTCCTGCTGCTCTCTGCAGAGGAATAGTAAAAGCTTCCAGGGATAGAAAAAAGTAAATAAAGTCAGGTTAAATTGGAGATAAGTAAAAATAGCAGCAGGGCAGAGGAACGGAGAGGATGGGGTGGAAATTATGGTAAAAGAAAAAAGGTGGAGACTGGAAGGAAAAGGTGGAAGCCAACCTGATTTCCTTAGCTTAGCACTTGGGGTTAGTAGTAATCTGTAGCCCTACCCCTCTACTTCATCCACTCCACGCTGTCCACACTGTGCAAAAAATAAAGCTGAGTTTTACAGAAACTCTCATTTCACAGCAATTATCGCCAGAGTAAATCCATCTTGTGCTTTGAGATTATTAACAAATTTTATTTTTTAATTCAAGAGTATTCACAATCCAGGAGGAAAAAAAAAGACTGAACAGATTTGCACAGGTCATCCGAAGTTTAACACTTACTATTTTTAAAGTCTTAAGTCTTACCGTTCTCTCAAGTATGTTTGTAGTGTTTTGTTTGGGAAAGGGTACTGAAGGGAATTGTGTATAGCAGATAGAGAGATACTGTGGTGGTAAAAACTAAATATAATCTTTACTAAAGCTCTGTTTGCAAGATTCTGAGGTATTGGTTTCTTTTACATGTATGCAGACTGATTTCTTGGGCCGCTTCCAGACTTTTTTCTATTCTATCCTGAGGTCTTCCCTCCAAAGTTGATGCCCACTGTTACACACAAAGAAAGGCAAGCCTTTTGGTGACATGGCTGTATCATTGTTAAACAGCGTAGCCCACGTGGTCCCCTTGTGCGTGGCTTGGCACCTAGGCTTCTTCTTCACCATTCCAACTCGGCCAGAAGAACTGAGTGAGGAAATAGGGTGTCCCTTTGCTTTTCTTTTCCTGTCAGATGCTGGCGTGATAACCAAAACCTGGTTTGCATTCCTCCACCTTCATCTCTTCTGCCACAAATATAATTATCTGATGTACGTCTCGCTAAGAGGTTTCATATCTAAGATCTTCAAAAAGTCTGTCAAGGAGAAAGCAATAGGGAGGAAAGCTGAGAAACTCAATGTGGCTTTAGGTCAATGTGCAGTATGAATGTGACAGAACTTTACTGATGTACAAACGCTTATGTATCTAATTGTAAAATGTGAGCACCTAATACCAAATTTATTTCATTATTATTCCCCCTCTGTCCTTCTTTTTGTGTTTAGCCTTTCTTCCTGTAACAGTATCAATTATTTTGCAATAGTGTCTTGCATCCCACTCTTTCTCATCTCTTTTTCAGCATTACCCTTTTCTCTGCTAAATCATCAAAGATATTTTTGTTCTTTTACCTATTGTGGCAGAGTCTGTAAACACAATCGTACAAAGAGAATTTCTAAGTGTAAGCATTTGTGATGCATTTGTACTAAAAGCTTTGAATTGCTATCTTTGATAAAGCTATTTGGTCTGATTATATTGTTTTGGAATCTTACATTCAAGCACACCTCTCTGAAAAAATGAATTTTTCAAAATGTAGTATATTGCATGTCTCAAAATGGGGGAGGATTATTTTTAAATACTGTGTAATCCATGGAAGCAATTGTATTTCTATCCTGAAATTCACACACCAGCAATTAAAAGTGAAATTTAAAGTCCAGTGTCCAACAACTCCTAATCTTAAAGATGTATAAAATATAAACATAGTTAGTAATAATTATTCTGGTTTTCATTCTCTTAAACTGCTTTCGTGCATTGAAGACTGCACAGACAGATATTGCAGGCGGTTCTTATATTGAACATGACAAGCATTCTGCATGAGCGCTGAATAGCAGGTGTAACAGCCATTGATGGTTGTAGTATATTTTTTAAGCAGGAACTGAAAACGGTATTTCCAAATACAAATTCAGATCTCATAGACTAGAATTTAGGTGGGAGTAATTATACTTTTGGAAATTCAGTGATGTCTTTAACTGCCATAAGTAGTCAGGAAAAAGGGTGTTCAAGTCATCAAATAGCAGAGGCCCGGATGCACAGCCTGCTGTAAAGTTACACGATGTATTGATCTCAGCGTTTGAGGCATGGGCAAACCTTCCCTTCATAAACCTTTGCAGCTGAAGACATCACTAACCTGGAACAGACATCACAGCACCCACCAGTTCCATCAGTGGAAAGGATTATGTGAGCCGCCTTTAATCTGTTTCAGTCAAAATCAGTCAGGTTAAACAGTAACTGAAGTTGAAAAAGTTAATCCACTATGTTTAGGTTGAAGTTAATTATCAGGGTTTTTTTTTACCTGCCACGTTCAATGGCAAGACATCCAGAGGAATTAAATGTAGATACTGCACACACTTACATGTTAACAAAATATATTTCCTTACCCTCACACGTCATCTGTGCAAGCCATTGAATATACTCTGAGTCTCATAATGTCCATTCATTCTCAAAAGCTCTTGTCAGAGCTGAGAGTGTCAGTGGGCCTTTAAAATCACGGTTCTGCAATAATGATTCCTTAGCCATGTCCTTAAATTTTTTTTTTTTTTTAATAGCAACATACTATTTTCACTCTCTACTAACTTGGTATCTGGTATCCCTCTCCTTTTTCTATGTATTGATCGTTTTAAAACAAGGAACCTAACTGCTTTTAATAAAAAAAGCATGCTTTGTTTGAAATGATAGCTAAATAACTTCTAACGTGTAATAGACACTAATCTGTCTTGTCTCCAGTAATAAATCAGTAGCATACATGATGCCTTATCATATTAAAAGACAACTCAGGGTGCTTTATTATAAGCTGTACAGTGGCTTAAAACTGTGTTTTACTCCAGCTAACTAATGAAAGCCAGAGATAAAATGAGTGAATCCAAGGTTCCTTCTCTTTTTGCCTGCGTGCGGTGTACTCAACCTCTCCATTACATCTCTTTGAAGGACCATAGGAGGAAAGTACTAGATGGATTCAGTGACAGCATTTTAGTACGTCATTAGTGAAACTCATAAGCAATCAGCTGATGAGTTGGGTTGTGTTGAAATCTGGAGGCATCGGTTTGTGTCTGAAGATTGGTGTCTGAGTACATCCCGAGCTTTTCCGTGGGCAGCAGGCAGCCATAGCTTTTGCAGATTGATGTGAAGACTGGAGGTGCTGAGCACGTCTGATAAGACAAACCATTTTCGCATTGAGACTCATATTTGGACCAAGGATACTGCCTTTTGCTAAGGTTCTTGTGTGCTAGTGGACTAACGTGGAGGCTGTAAAAACCCTAGAGGCAGATATGGTGAGAGCTAAGCCTCTGTGCAGCGCCTTTCTCAAACTCTGGTACAAGGGTACTGGGAAAAGGAACAGTAAGGAAGAGAAGATGGAGAGTTTATGGCCCACGCCACTGACTGAATATGGTGTGCTATCCCAAGCACCGGCTGACTTCGTTGGAAACTAAATAAAACCGTTTATGTGACCTGCTGCTGCACACAGGCTGTGCTTTCAGAAGCTGTGCATGGAATTCCCCAGAATTAGTACTAAAATATTCAGTGTTTGTCATCTGCGTTTGAAAATCAGAATTCAGAAGAGCTGATTGGAGCAAAATGTGGACATGTATGTCTGCAGACCAGTATGCTTCAAACAGCCATATGATGAGGGTGGCCTTTAGTCACTTCTTTGGTCTCATTATGCCATACAGGGAGAAGACAAGCAAAAAGAAGGCTGATTATTAGGATGCATATACATCTACATATAAACACGTGAATGTAACATGATACAATGCTCCTCAGCAAGAGGGAAACTCCTAATGACCTGCCTATTTCAAATTAGGGATGAGCCTCATTCCCAGGGGTTTTAGATCTAGAATTCTTATCAGGCTTGTTTTAATTCACAAAGGTTTCAAAAGACCGGAGGAAAGAAAGTAAGAGCTCAAACTGGATTATATTGTCTGTAGTATCCTAAGAGACCTTTGGTTTCTTATTTCCATAATTAAAAGTACAGCTGCAGCTTCCTATTTACCCTTCCTTATGCTGGATTAGATCCTAGCAGTAGCGTTTTGTACTACTTGTAGTTTGCTCATTCGGTGTGCTGGGGCATCAGTCAAAGGTCATTACAATAGTTAAATGCAGGTGACATAGAGGCCCTGACTTAGTTGTGTGCCAGAGAAAAAAAGAAGCAGCATGTGGCTTCTCACTTTAGAGGCAGCATGTGGCTTCTACCTTAAATGTCAAACTTAAGAGAAAGCTTAAAGAAGTGCCTGCGCTTGGGAGATCACATCAGGATCCAAACTTGCCCAGACCTGTTCAGACTCATGGTTTCAGTTCAGATGCACGTCTAGAAGGTGTATCCTGAAGCCCTTAGCAAAAAAAATCTGTGTTTGGATCATGCTTGGTACATGTCTGTTTTTACTGCAAGCATAAGAGCTAATTTTGAAACAGTTCTACTGTACATATCCCCAGATTAGGAGTGTAACTTCAGTTTCACTCATTTCAGGCAAATTGCTGACAGTGGAAGACATTGTACCCAGTGCTCCAGACATGCCCTCATCATGAAGGTGATGGAAGGATCACCTCAGCTGGCAACGCTGACACCTTTCATAAAGACGGACAACTCCATGAAAAAAACAATTTTAATAAGAAAATATTGGCCATTACAAGGAGAAGCATTTTCAATTCTGCCAGTTTCTACCTCAGCCAAGACACATGAGGTACTGTAGACAGGGTCTGTAGTAACTCACACAATTTTGCAGCTTGTGGACATTCAAGTTTGCAGCTGAATAAATGTCATGTTACATTCTTTCCTGTACCAGTTTACAAGGCTAGAATATGTATGAACAGATGAGGGAAATAAAAAAGGTTTCAAGATGGCTATCTGAAACTTCCTGTTACCAACTTCTATGCGATCATCTGTTTATGAGAATTTCATATGGACAGATGATCTGGGTTTCATATGACCGTTGACCCATCCCGTGTAAATTTGTGAGATTCCAGATACTATTTTGTGGGCAAAACTGAAAACTTTCAAGTATTCCTTTTCCCTTTGTAAAAGGATGCTCTGCCTGCTCTAGCATTCAGCTCTCATTTTCTACCATTCTCCTACATCTGATGTGCCAAACTGTGCTTTTCTCAGATAGTGTTTTCTGACTCCTGTCTGTTGAGGACTACCTGTGTTGTAGACATAATTAACTACTCATTGACACAGAGCCTTGAATTTGCCTCTCCCTACATTCCAGGAAAGCAGCCCTAATTTCTAGGTTACAAGTCAGCTTCCCTACAGCTCATAAAGCTTTACACAATGTGTTACAGCTCCAGCAAGGAGAGATTGAGACTATCTGGGCACTGCAGTGGTTGGAAAGCCCTTCAATGAGGTGGGAGATCTACTGTCAATCCCCTGTTCTGATGAATATTTGCTTCTAAAAAAGATGCTGACGTCTTTTCATGGCTTCTCTGAAAGCAGTTACGTTGGATCAGGGATGAATTTAAAGCAGAAACTCCGCAATCACATAGTACTTATATATGTGTTTTAGAATACTAACCACAGTCTACTAAATGGACTAGAATATAAATGAACTGTCACCATGGTAGAATAGTTGAAATCATCTTGGATGTACAGATAATATTGTCTCAACTGTGAACCCTGCTTTAGAATCGCATTTCAGTCTGTACCTAAAAATCTATATGTCAAAAGAAAATATCCCGAGTGCCATCTACAAACTATAACATGACACAAAAAAGCCATCTTTCTATGTGATAGAGCTACTTCTAATTTTCCCATTAGACCAAACGACATCATAAAGAATATCTGCCAACAACATGATATAAAACCATACCATGCATCATGAAAAATAATTGCAATTCAATTACTCCTGAATTATAAAACCGTCAACTAGGTGCAATAAGACAAGAGCCTTAGAACATATGAAAAACTGCTTAGCATAGATAATTATATACGTTTGAACAAAACCCCCAAAATAAAACATGTGCAGTTTGAAGGAACAGGGTAATCATGCCAAAATAATTCTCATTTATAGCAAAGGTTTGAGGATCAGCAATTTTAAAACGATCTCCCTGAAAAAAAATTATAAAAGTAAATTAGCAAACCTTTCTCACTCATAGAGGGCGTACCCAGCAACTGGGCAAGAAACTATTCTTTTTTCCTCTATCGTCTTCTTGCTTAGATTCTGCTTTTGGCAAAGTATTTAATGTTGCTGCTTAGAATCACAGAATGGTTGAGGTTGGAAGGCATCTGTGGCAATTGTCTAGTCCATCCCACCTGTACTGTGTCCAGTTAGGTTTTGAATATCTCCAAGGATGGAGACTCCAAAACCTCTCTGGGCAACCTCTTCTGGTGTTTGATGACCCCAGAAGTTTTACGTGTGTTTAAATTGAGTTTCTTGTGTTTCAGTTTGTGCTCATTGCTTCTTGTCCTGTAACTGGGCACCACTGAAAAAAGCCTGGTTCCATCCTCTTTGTACTCTCCCTTCAGGTATTTATATTCATTAATAAGATCCCCCCTGAGCCTTCTCTTCTCCAGGCTGAGCAGTCCCAGCTCTTTCAGCCTCTCCTCATATGTGAGATGCTTCAGTCCCCTCATCATCTTCATGGTCCTTCACCGGACTCGCTCCAGTATGTCCATGTCTTGTACTTTCTTGTACTTGCACTTGCTTAGGTACTGTGGAAAAAGCTATGGAAGTTTTGCTTCTGTGGCTTCTGTGCTTTAGCCACACTCCCTGCTTGAATAGGAGGAAAATAGAGAAAAAAATTACACTGGGGAAAAAGTAGGATTCGGGGAGAAATGGCTACAGCAGTCTTTCGTAGGACAAGCAGAGAAAAGAAAGCTTTTTGCAGAAGAGCTCCTGTCTGCACTCTCCACAGGGACCTCCGGGACATTCTTGAGAGAGGGATTTGATTCTTGGTATGTTATCTTTTGGCAGAATGAAGAAGAAAATGGCTTTCCCGCATAATTTTTAATTATGACTACGCAAGGAAAAATAAACAAATATACTTCTTAAAATACAACTTTTCCCTAAATTAAAATTCTCACCCTAGTCTTGCACTTTCACAGACAAAAGTTGCCATGGAACAAGACAGGCGTTATGTGTATCCTGCAGCAAGACAGAATTGGGCTAAGGTTCCTGGTTACATCTGGCAAAGTGTGGAAAGTTTTGCAAGAATACTTACCAAAGGGAGAATAAAATTATTCAAACATAATGTGGTACCATAGTCCCAGAACTTCCCAGAGAATTTCTCATATAATCAGTAATTTTAATAACTGGTTATTACATAGATGCTATTTTTCAGCCTTCAAAGTGTACTTTTATCATGTTTAATAGATCTTTGTAAAATATAAATCAATTTTATTTGAGTAGATTTGCTAATCTAACAGATTTCACAAATTAAGCTTTCTCAACCTCCTGATGACTACATTTCAGTTTCTTAATTGACTTTTTACATTATTTACAGAGCAGTTGGGTTTTGTATATGTTTGTTCTTCTGGTATGTAGTCAGACAAATATTAGTCAGCATTTTTACTGATGCTGATGAGGTTCTCCAGAAGCATCAGATACAGGTTTCAAATGCTGTGAACTCCAAAAGAAGCACTGTCATATTCTATCCCAGTTCTAATTCAAGGCTATCTGCACAGCAGCCAGAGTACTCTGATACTGCAGTGATAGGCAGTGCATAAATCACTAAAATGGTTGTCTGAGGTAAGATTTTAAATCGAAGTAGTTCCATTATTTCCCTGTGAAATCGGATATAGGTCATAGGAAATAAGACATTGTCCGAAGTGACGCCTAAGGATAAAAAAAGAACAAAAAAAGGTGACAGAAAAAGACAAAGAAAGTTCATACTGGAAGCTAAATCTATTTTTTTTAATAGGAACCTTTGCTTTACCCCTTCTACAATTAACTCTGTCCTCACAGCCATTTTGAAGGCCTGTGAAGCACATTCAGATGTGGCAGGTCATCTCCAACCTGTACAAGACCACGGCTTCCAGCACTTGTTTTTTATGCCTCAAAAGACTTGTAATTTGCATTTGTTGATTTTTCCCCTACTATAGATATAACTGCAGGGAAGGAAAAAAGAGAGAAGGATATACCTAATATCAGAGTGCCTGACCCTTTCTCTGAGGCCACACATTGCCCTAGGTGGAAGCAGGCATGAGCAGTACCTGCAGAAGGCGATGGTTAGCTACCCTTGCTGAAGGACATCCTGCAGGGGTCGAACTTGGGCTGGTAACTGCTATTATGTGTTAAATTGAGCATTTCTCATACGCGTAAGAGAAGTAAATTAAAGTGGTGATTCTGAAAAGCATGAAGTCTAGTCTTAGCTTGTGCTTTTACCACAGCTCTTTTTTCTGTCACTAGCCTTTGTAACTCTTCTAATTAGTAACCTGGAGCTGTAGCAAGACTCTTGGTGCCGGAAGCATTCCTCCAAACTTGTCTTTGCAGCATCTTCCTGCTTTCTCCCTTTCTGTCATCCAGCTTTGAGCCGTGTTTCTTTACTGTGGCTGCCTGCTCAACGTACCACCTTGGACCATCAGGCAGCAAACCCCAGGCATGTTTGCCCCTGTTTGGCAATGCTCCCCCCCAGAGCTTCTGCTCTGCCTTTCCAACGTCTTTGAAATTGCAGTGCTCAGGTCAGTGGTCATTGAACCAACTTCTCAACCCATGCAAGTTAATGGGAATCCTAGTGCTAACTAGAAAGATTTGACCCATGTAATTTTTTTATTTACAGTGTCAAAATTGTTGTGTTGCACTGTCAATCTGTCCATGTCAATTATGCTTCCCCCCAGATATTTAGCAGGAACCACAGCTGCTGCTATGATGAAGGGTAACACCTCTCACATGTTCTTTAAATGAGTAAAAGTAAAGCTGAATTAAATTTGCTAAAACATTAGAGAGACTGACCCTTCTAGAACATAAACAGAGATTTAGAGATTTAGCCAGAGGAACTGTTGTGCTGGACGCTGAAGTTCTGCCTCTTCAATTTCAATAAACTACCCCTATAATAAAAACACTGACAACTGTCACTTGTCAGAGAAAATTAGGAGAAAATTTCAGTTCCAACCTACCTAACTTAATTCATTGCCTAATGCTAATTTACAGGTTCCAGTATGGGTAAAAGTAACCTTCTACCTTGGTTGATAGGCTATCAAATAGCAACTCTTTTATTAATGACCAGACCTCTAGTGAGCTGACACTTTCATGTTAGAGCAACTATTTTTATAAACCTTTCTCCAAGATCTGACTGTCCCATTTTGAGAGCTATCCTTTAAAGAAGATTTGTTTAAAAAAATATACAAAGCCCTTACTGGCAGACTAAGGTACTGCCAGAAGAAGGGCTGGATTTTTAAATAGCAGTTATTTGGTGCAGCTAGTTTCTAAGCTGCTTCAGTATATATAAAGCTCTATGTATATTAATACAAATAATAGAGTTTTTCATCAGGCATTGTGCAGTGCTACTGCCTTGTGTATTAAGAATTAGCCAAGTGAATGCCAGGTGATTCAACTAGAATTCTACTAAAACCATGTCAAGTAATTAGATACACTGCCTATAATTGCTACAGAAGTGATTAAAAAAATAAATCAATAAAGGTCATATGAAGTTGTATATTCTCTTAGCATTAAGCATGTTAAGTCATGTACTGATTGTGATCTGTGACTATCATAACCACCACACCCATATTAGTCACATGTAAAGGCAATTCAAAAGTAACAATGAAAATCACCCACCTTCTGCTTTCTATGGCATTTATAAGGCTCAGTCAATTCTTTTTTTTCCCTAGCTTGTATCCCAAAATTAGGGTAAATGAAACCACATGAGGACTAAGATACAGCCATCCCAGCTAGTAACCCTGCTGTCTCTAGCCCTTCCTATGATATGATTCACTTTGAATTGCTAGCATCCATGAGAACAGGTAAACTTTGCACTCTTTTAAGAAAAATAATTTGTAGGAAAAGAGTATTTTACATTGAAATGTCTATAGGAGCAAGAGTGTATTTATCCTGATGTTTTTTATCTGATTGTAAAATAGGGTCATGTTTCCTTAAAAAAAAGAAAAGATTATTTTCTTCACGAACCATTAGATAAGAGTAGCTTCATCCAACAGAAGATACATGCACCTTTTAGTCAAAAAACTGTCATCTCTCCTGTTTTGATTTGGGATTGGCTGCATTAGGCTTTGGTGGAGAAGCTAAGCTGAGTTACGAGTGATTTCTAGTGTGGATTTCTCTGGCTAGTTCTTCCAAAAATAGATCTCTTTAGCTATCATAGCTCAGAAGACAAATAGTTCTTGGCATGCTACAGGTCACAGCTGTTTTCATCCCTAACTGGATGTCTCTGAGAGCTATAAGTTCTTTGGTGTCTGAGTTCTTGCTTTAGACTCGTACTAGATTAAAATATATTTTAGAATTATTTTAGGGAGCAATCTATTGCTACTTAAATTTAAGCTTCAGAGCTTCTAGGCTTTGTGTGTGAATCACAGTTGCTTTAGAAACAAGCCAGGGAAGTAAACCAAAACTTGACAGCAACATTCATTTTTCTTTTTTTTTTTTTTTTTTTTTTTTTTTGAGGTAATCTTGGAATCTATCTTTATGCATACTGGTTATATACTATTGTGCATCTGTTTTGGGATGTAGGAGTTCTTATATACTAAATAGATCTGAAGAGGTAAAATTTGAGTAGTTATATGAACAGATGGAAACAAACAGCAGAGCCTATGTCTCAAGAAATGCTGTCAGAGGTGTTGAGAGCTCTATTCAGAGCAGCAGGCCTGATTTGCCACTGCCTTGTAACATGTGTATGCATTTGCGTTTGTGCAAAATAAATGCAGAATGCTTCTCATTCCTAGTTGGGAGTATTTTGAACAGGTGTTAGTGATCTTAATGAGCTCCACAAAATGGAGAAACTGCTCTGGGAAATCTGCAAACTTCTCTGTGGATAAGGTAGCAGGAGCATTATAAAGCACTATAAGTTTGGCTCTTCCTAATTTCTTTTCAAGCTGGTGATTGCTTTTGGTTGATATGAGAGAACGCATCATCTGTGCCCCTGCCCCTTATGATGCATTGTAGCTATGGCACGGTACCTGGCTTGAGAAACAGTTCTGGTTTAGGTTGCTTCTGGATTGCTTTTTTTTCTTTGTTAATACATTCAACTTACTTTCTTTTAAAATTTGCTTTTCTAACTTAAATGTTGTAGCATTACTTATTTTTATAATTAACTTTATCTGAATTTCAACCAAAAATAACAAGAAATGGAATAATGATTAGATATTGTTAACCTTAAAAAAAAAAAAAAAATCCTCTTTATTTGTACTTGCATTTTTTCACTTGCTGCCTAATTAAAGTATCAGATTATTTTAACCAAATTATTTGCTTGATCTATTATTTGAATTCTGCTGAAAATGTTAGCTTTCCTGTATTTAAACCTTTATCTTTAACATACAGATAGAGTTGCACATACTGTATTGGATTCACATAATTTAATGGGTAATATAATTCTGGGGAAAAATTTTCTTTACCCCTAAATGGACTAATTAAATAAATAGAGTTCCTGAGTGTTGCTAAATTGAAATGTTGATGTAGCTCTTTGATTTTTTTTTTTTTCCTTTTTTTTTTTTTTTTTTTTAAATACTCTTTGATCCTATATGTAATGTCACAAAAGTGACAGGTGCCCTAAGAAATTGTAGTAGGGAAGTGTGGAATTCAAAGCGAGAGTCTTACCAGTTTGCTAATTACAGTGGAGAACAGAAGTATACCTGTAACTTAAGCTGCTCTACTCGGTCATACTCAAGCAAGACAAGCATGCCTGGTGCAGGCAGAAGAGATATGCAAGCGAAGCAACTTTTGAACCACACAGCTGACAAGGAGCAAAGACCATTACCTGGGAGAAGCAACCATGCTGGAAACCTGTCTCAATCTGAAAAAAAGCTCCAGGAGGCTATTTGTGTGCTGCTGGTGGAGCTGTGTGAGCGATTCACGTTCTTTGGCATTGTCTGCAACATGATCCTCTTCTGCACTGTCAAACTTGGCTATCGCAACTACCAGGCAGCTATTGTCAATATGTGCTTTGTAGGCACCTCCATGTTGACGCCAGTACTGGCTGGCTGGCTTGCCGAATGCCTCGTGGGGAGGATCAAGCTTGTGTGCATCTGCATGTTTCTACACTTCCTAGGTAGGTGACACCCCGGTGACTATTTCACGTTTTAGAAACTCTGTTGCAGAAATGCATTTTTGAGCATTGTGTTTGAAACCTAACAATTTTCTCCAACCTTGTGGCCACCTTCTCTAACAGCTACTTATTAGTTTCTCCTCTACAAAATGCACTGCAGTATTTTTGCCTATGTACATTTGTGAGGCAGTGCTTTGAACAAGACTGAGGAACATTTGCATCTTGTGGATAGTTGGTGCATAAACCTGACTCCTTTAAAGTGGCTTAGCTATTCGGAACATGGGTGCTCAACTCTTAAAATTGGTCCTTTTAACAAGCATCTAAGGTTATTAGTGTTTGGGACAAATGCGAGGCTTTAGTCAGAGAGATAGTGTGAGAGAGAGTTTTGAAACTGTTTCCCCGCTGTTGGTAGTAAGATTTGATTGTATGTAAAGGTGTATGATTGTTGCATTTGGACAAGAGGGAAAGATGTATTTAAGCACATACCAGTATAAACAAACTTTGCCTTAAGTAGAGAGGCTGTATCCTAATACCTATATTGAGAGCCTGCTTTCTGTTAGCACATTCTGAATCTTCCCCACGTGTTATTCTGGAGATCTCTTACATAAAAACACTGTTCAAACTAAGTACAACTGTTCTGTAGAAATTAGTGCATCTCACAGCTGGCGGTTATTCTGTCAACTTAAACCAAGCTGATAGAAATACTTTTTACTTGGGCCAGTTGTTGAGCATAAGCAAGTCTGATTTCTGCAATAGACAGCCACGTTGTTATTTAGACATACAACACAGTAAGAAAAAAATCAGAGTCATTCCTGAAATGTTCTCGAGCTGATTGCAAAACCATTGTGCAAGCAGCCTGGAAAAATGACTGCTATTATGTTCCACTGTTTCTCCCGTGGGCTTCTGGTTTGGAATCTACTTCTGCCACTTGTCCTTTCAAATGCATATCTTAAAATAGAAGACTGGTGACACAAACAGAATTTGATGTGTTCGGGTATTGTTTTAACCAGAACGGGTTTTTTGTTTGTTTTTGAAGATAGATCATTAAACATTCCTGATGTATTGGGGTTTGATGCGCAGTCGTAGTCTTAGTCATGGCTAACGTTGGTGTTGCTGACATATCAATATATTTTGAGTTTAGTCTCTAATTACAACTTGGAGAATCTGTAGCTGGTTAAATCTGAAAGACTTGCTTTGCAGACTAGAGGTGGTAAATGCAATTCATGGCAGTGCTTCTATAGGTAAAGTTTCTGAAAATCATGTATTTTCCGTGAAGCTGCAGCAGAAAAAAAGAAAAATTTCCGTAAAAGTTTTGAGATTTTATTTGTTAAATTATGATTCTCATTACAATTCTGGGATTTAAAGAAGATACAAAAAAGGCTACACTCCACCATGGGGTGGGTTTTTTGGTTGATCGGTGGTTCATCAGGTGAAGTTACATGTTTTAACTGGTGCCCTCTGGCAAGTGGAGAGCTACTGCCCTCTATGCGCAGGCAATGGGGAAGGCCAGTGAGAGTAGCTGTTTCCAGAGTGAGCTCTTCAGTTGATTGAAGAACCTGAATTCTTACAAGCATTTCAGAGGAAGATTGCTTTCTTGGAGGCCCTAAGTGGTCTTGCCTTACTATGTATAGCGACATCCAGAAAGGTTCTGCCTCTCTACAGAATTAAGACTCTCCCTTTTTGCACTACTCTGTTGTGTATCTTTGATTTTTCATCTGACTTTTCAACATAGTGCTTAAAAAATATGTAAGTCTTATTCATCAGTCTGATTCTAATCCATTTCAAATGACAATTTTCTTTCCAATTCCAGGCACAGCCCTATTACCTGTTGTGGCATTCCCCTTTGAAGATATTTACATTGATAGACGACATATTCTTCATACGCTAACCAAAAGGGAGCAGAAAATAGTATTCTACTTTGCACTACTCACAGCTAGTCTGGGAATAGGAGGCATAAGAGCTATAGTTTGTCCATTAAGCGCATACAACCTTGAGGACTGTGGACCAAAGGAACTTCTTTCATTTTTCAACTGGTTGGTAACTTAATGTCACCTAAATATCTGTTGGGGATGATAGAGCACTGCCTTGAAATTCACTGCTGACTTACAAGGGAGATTCTACAGATGGTGGGCTTCATGTTTTGTTTTTAACTGCAAAACATTTAGATTTTGGAAGAGTGTCCAAGAATTTCTGTAAAAACTTTTCCTAAATTTTTCCTTTTGCTAGGACCAGTAGATGATCATCTATTTTGGCCTCCTACAGAAATCTTCAGTCAGAATTAGGATGAACTGATTTGCTCAAATGCTTACAGACTTGATAGCCTAGTTGCTGTCCATTTGGTTTTCTACCTTTAACATGGCTATCCCTTTAGGATATTTTGCTGTTAGTCCCTAACTAACAGTGGCAAAATTCAATGATATATTAGAATTTACGTGAGAGTAAATATTTAGCGATGACAGACAGCAGTAGCGTCTGCTAATTTGTTGAAAATAGGGATTGCTAGTAGTCTCTAACTGCTAAGATCAGTGGTAGGGATCTACTGTATTGTTTCAGCTCTGTTGCTGTGAAGCTTTGGCATCAGATAAACCACTTGACATGTGTATATCGGTTTGAATATTTTAAAGTTTTTAAGAAAACTTTGAGGAGAAATTGCCCCTAAAATGGTTCTTAAAATTAAAAATGTTTTCATATTAACTATTTGTGTGTCTCAGTGTATCGGAGAGGTCATTTTTTATTATATGTTTGCCTTTATTTACCACTTCTGTAGCACTATACAGAGTGCTATATATATTCACCTGTACCTTCTGGTTAAACTGTGGAATAAGGATCAAAGTTACAGTGGGAACCTCCAGATTCCTGCTTTGAGGCAGGGTGAAGTAAGTCTTGAACTGCCCTTTTTCTCTTCTTTCGCTATACATGCACAGTTATTAAAATCAAAACCGGGCACATTTGCATATTGACAATGCAATGCCAAAGAATCAATGAAGATCTTAGTGAATCAGCTCTCTCTTCCTTTGGGAATGGCTTTCCTGGCTATTCTTTTTTTCTCCAATTATGTTAATATCAAAGAGTTTTGAATTAAATCCAAACTTTAGTGAATAAGGCAGCTTTAGCAAAGGTGGATGAAACTGTTTGGTTCCTTAGAGCAGATTCTGCCTCCTTGACCTGCCCATAGGAGAGAAGAAAAAAAAAAAATCCTTCCTTTTTACTCTATTCTGAGTTTTAATCCTTAATTAGCAACATCATTTTGATTAAATAAGACTCTGGGGGATTAAGACTGGAGAGCAATCAGTTGTTCTGAAAGATAGCTCTGGAGAATTTATTGTACTGTGGTCTTAGCCATTCAGAATTGTGTTTAATCAAAGTGACATTTCTCAGTGTTGATTACAAAGGAGACATAATACGAATAAAAAGTTCCTTGGGGGAATCCAAATGGGTCAGTTTTTGGGACTTTGGAAATATCAAGAAAGGCACATGTGCGATTAAAAAATATTTAATAATTTTTGCGGTGGCATCCAAGGAGAGGCTATTTGATTGCAATCTCAAGATTTAAAAAATGGGGGTTTCATTCTTAGCATTCTCAATCTTGCTAAAACCTCTCGGAATAGAATAATTTTCTCTTGGTAGGTGCTTGTCACAGGATTGAATTTTAAAATAATATAAAATGAGATGGTTGCATATTCTTGGTGAGTGAGAGTCTGTGTTCTTAGCCAAGTTCTATTTAAACAATCAGAATTATTGGGTTAAAGATTGGGTTAAAAGACCCTATAATTACCTGTTGTCTAATTCAACCCTTGAAGAAGATTGCTTTGCACATCTAGGGCCTGGTTCTAACCCCTAGTATGAACTATGAGTTTGACCTTTTAAATAAACAGAATATACCAAATCTAAGTGAAGAAGGAACTTGGATTCTGCTGGACTTCTGTTTTTCTAAGGTTAAGGTTATGGACTGGTACTGTTTTTGCAGCAGGAGAAGTAAATTCTGTCTATGGGAGCAGAGAATGAGAGCAAAGGGTGCAATCCAGACTAGGGATGTAGTAGTGTTGTGTCTTGTCTTACTGATCTGCTGTAAAAAAAATGCAGAGAACATGGGACCAGTAGTATTCCCCTTCCTCTTCCCTTTTTCTTTCTATATACTGCAGATCAGTTTCTGCTGTTATCCTGGACACACTTTACTCTGACTTTTAAAAATGTTTTTCTATCCCTTTGGGGTTTTTTTCCCCCCACCTTGTCTTTGCAGAGAACTCCATAGTGGTTCTGAAAAAATTTACCTCCTCCTACAAAGCTGTAGTACAGAAAAATATATAGCTTGGATACTGGTCCGTACATGGAATATCTGGGTCTGAGTTTGGGTAAATCAAAACTTAAATTGTGAGAGCTAGGCATGCTTAAAAAATAAAAGCAAATAATATTTCAAGTGACAGGAAATCTATTGAGTCTTCAAAATTAATCTAAAAAGTGACAAAAAATCAATTTTAGAATATTTTCATATATTTTACTTGATCTCAGATTGTATCTTTCAGCAGGTTCATCTCAATTGTTACATTAAGTAAAAACTTTTTTAATACTGTATAAACATAAACAATACTTTCAAATAAGAGATTACCCGAATGTTACTTCTTTAAAGTTATCATAATTAATACGTTTCTGTAAAATGCTATAATAAGATTATTAGGTTTTTATGGGCATGCCACAATAACATTTGGTTTTTATCTGGACTGCATTCTTGAAATGAACCTCCCAAGTTGGCATTTGACTCCCATTGTGAGGAGACCTCAGAGGGCTGAAGCTCCAGGAACGAGCTGTTCACTGCAAAGTTGGACATGATATTCAGTTTGACGTATTTAACTAATTCAGCTGTGCCCTGCTGGGATGTCTGAGACACTTTACGTAATGCAAGTCCAAATATTGCAATATTAGATAGCTGTGGTATATGAGCGCTAGCAAGATGTGTTTCTGATCTGCTGCTGTCCGTATGATATGAGCAAATCCCAAAATTCTGATGTGTGCATTGATGTTAGTTTATCTTTCTTGTTTGGTCCATAGGGATTGCTAAAACACGTTGGGGGGGGTTTCTCTTCTCATTTCTGCAAGAGGACAGGAGCTTTACATTTCAGTCTTGCAGTACTTTGCTATATGGTGGTGAAAAACAAAAGCACTCTCCTGTACTCAAGGGTTTTCTTTGGAGGTTCCTACTTCCAGTGAAACAGGCGTAGAGTCATAAAGAGTGTCAGGACTTCAGGTAGCTCAGGCACACTTCTTTAGAAAGTTTGGAAAACAGCCACTGAAACTTCTAACTTAAAAATTGTCAGTTAGGAATTGTTTCAAAACTTCTACACAAGTTCTAGCTGACCCAGTTGTGTAACTGTATTTTTTTTAAAAGCTTTAGTTGAACAGGGATCAACATGTGTGTGTACAAAATCCCTCCAACTATACCATCATCACAGAATAACATCATTCCAAAATGCCTAGAGACTGCTTTCAGTGGAGGGGAAAAGTCCATGATTCTGATGAGTATCATCTCCTGAAAATGTAAATTACTTAAAGGAAACAGTAATTGGTTTGGAACTTCAGACATATTTTGGTGTGACTTCAGAGAAAGGCGTGAGGCAGGAGAGCTCGCTGCTGTGCATGTCCTTGCTGGTTCCAGGAGAACTGCTGCTGCATGGCTCTCGGCAGCACTGCGTTTGCCCTGGTGGAGTACGTCATTTTTCTTCTGCCACTTGCCCTGGGTCCTGTGAGGCAAGCTGCATAAGCATGTTCCCACACCTACTGCTGCACAGCCCTGTGGTCATCTCCCATCCCTTAGCAGGGTGAGAGAGTTGTCTTTAACTGAACAGACCTGAGTAGCATTACCAAGGTCCGTACTTCTGCCATGATAAAGGTTTTGCTTTCTTGGCACTAGCTAGATGTGATGTAATGGGCAACGTCAGAACAAGTGGAAGGAGTACAGCCGGCACTTCAATACTGTAACATGCAATATGACTATGGTTTGTCCTGGCAATTATGGCAGGCCACCTAGAAGTCATTTTAAATGAATGAGGAGGGGTTGAGGAAGTCTCCTACGTGTCAAGAGAGACTTGCAATCCCCCTCTTAGGATTTTCAGCTCAAAGTATTTTGCTATGATTGCTGATACAGGGAGCTGCAATGGTAGACTGATACCTCACTCCTGTCCTACCCACTCATTTGCAGTTGAGGAGGGATCAAGCTGGAGAGCTTGGAAGTTGGATTGTTGAGGGGTAACTGGTCTTCTACAACATGTTAAGATTTTTCTTTTATTGTTGAGAAGGTAGTTCTAGATGAATTAGGAGACATAAATACTTAAGTCCAAATAGCATACGTGAGGCAGAAGTGGCACCACACAAGAAAGCAAGCTTTGCTTCCTCAAGCAATATGTATTAAGCTGTATAATTATGTATCAATGTATATTTCACCTTTAAATGAAACCATTTTGCTAAGGTTCCAACAAAGTGAAGGAATCTGCTCTTGCAGTTGCTTACAAAATGTAATCTGTGATATATTGAGGTAGTACTACTCCATTATTGATCCCTCTTCTTTGTTTAAAATACAGTTGACATCTTTAAAGCCAACTTGGAACTTGAACGTTTAGCCAAAGTTAAAGTTGTTAACTTAAAATTTCAAAGGCTAAGTCTGCAAGCCAGAGTCAAATCTGAAATAAAAGTTGCTGAATAACTGACTCTGAGTCTTCAAAAGAAGTATCATACTGATCCCCAACAGTTAGTATTTTTGGAAACTGTGACTCCAACAAAGCAGGTCCTTCCTAAATCTGATCTCTCTACTCTGAGATGCTGAATATTCATCGAGTCTGCTCTGTAGCCTCAAACTCCTGTTTTGTGTGAGTTATGTTTTAAGGGAAACGTTGGCTAAAGCTCTGCTGAAAGCAAAAAGACAACACAAGTGGCCTGAAGAACAGTGTAAGGAGAGCACCTTAGAATTTAAAAGAACGTAGAGGGGTTATAACTGAAACATTTGTAATTATGAATGGTAAGAGTAAAAATTGGTCAGTCATGTTGCGAGAAGAGGGCTATGCAATAGAAGAATAAGCAGTACATTTTGTTTCACTTCACTTAATAAATGGCTATACAGTTAACTAAGTTCTCAAAAAAGCTGAATTTTAGACAAACTCATGATTTAGTATGTTATGTAGGAGTCAGAATCCAAGGAAAAAAAGTGTGGTGACAATATACTCCTAACTGTGCAGATATAAACACATTTGCTATGGTAAAGAACATAAGTAGTTATCCTTTTGCATCCTATCAGGGAAATGCATTGGTTTGGCATTTTTTATTTTGGGGGGTTGCTTTTTGTTATCCTTATAATTCCTTAAAGTATATTTATTGTGCTATTGTGAGGGGTTCCAAACTGCGGTAGGCTTATCCCTAGTGGTATGCCTTCTGCTTCCAAGAGTATGCAATTTTCATTTGAATATCTTCTGTGCGTAGGAGGGACTCAGCACTTGGGAAGCACCTCTACTGCCAAAGGTAGTCTCAAAGCAAATTATGTTGGGGAACCTCCTTATCAAGATATTTCCAGAAGCCAATAGAAATTCAAGCTGAGCCTTGCAACTAACAGAAAAGCCATCCCTTCTGATAAATCAAATTCTAATATTTTTTTAAACAAGGAATGGTGGCATTAAGACATTTCTCTCTTAAGCTTAAAGCATGTGGTTTGATGATATTGCATACACAAAACTTATGTTATCAGATATTAAATACGTAAATGTTGATGTATTTAATTAGTCTGATCCACAAGAATATTTCCAGTACTAGATTGATAATCTGTTCAGCTCTGCTGCCTTAGTACAGTTACTTTTATCATATACCTCTTGGAGCTGAGACATCCAAGTGAAATTTGATGTTAATTGCTGTGTCAATGTGTGCATGGTACTGATGCTGTCCATGCTTGCTATACTTACCATGCGTTTAATGTAATGTTTTAATCTTCTGTAAAGTCCTTATATTATTCAGCCTCTCCACTCTTCTCTCTCTTATCTGTGTGTACTAGGTTTTATTGGCTCATTAACTTAAATTCAGCAGTTGTCTTTGTCAGCATTTCTTATATCCAACAGTCTGTGGCCAGGAACCTTGGTTTTCTCATCCCATTTGTGTCCGTGCTTATGGCTATGATCACAATTCACATGGTGCGTGGTGAAATGATTTACAAACCTAAAACAGGTAAGAGGCAACTATATCCTGGGAAATATCTTTAGAGATTATTTTCATGGAAGATACCAACTTGCATATCTAAACGAGTTCTTCCACAACACTGTCCTGTTTGGTTGGAGATTTGGTTGGGTTTTAGCTCTACAAGGTCTGTGTGTAAGAGACAATATCCATCTTCTGTAAAGATAGACCTGGAGATTCTGGATAGGCTGAAAATGTGGAAAGCAGTCTCTGGTAAACTTATGTACATTTCCTGTCATGTCAAGACGTGTCAAAACGTTTGCCTATGCAGGAAGGGGTATCATATGCATGTTGCTGGTGGACTTTATTTTGCCATGTTTGGTTCAACCTATGCCCTATGTGCTTTGGTCAGTTGAAGCAGAGTTCATGCCTTTGCTAAGGCACGAGGCACGCTTGTGTTTTCTCCTTTAAGTGTCCTCCATTGCTTCGCCTGAACTCTCACCTCAGCAGCCAAGCAGTGTAGTTAGTCAGCTAAACAGAAATATGCACTAGCAGCAAAGTTGTTGTATAATGCCTTTACCTTGCAGAATGTCTGATGCTTGTTGTTATTTCAACGTGATTGCTTATACAACATCAAGTGTTTTTACACATGTGAAAATAACTAGAAATACTGAATAACTTTAAATAGTTCCTGTGCAGACTGTGGAGATATTTTAAAACAGAAGTTCTTACACTTCTGTGGCCTCATTACTTAGTACCTGAGTTCTTCAAAATCCTTTGATGGCAACTACCCCTCTCCATTGACCAAGCACGGAAATGTCAGTGGAGCCTAGGTGACTTGAATAAAGCTGTAAATGCCAAAACCTTGCTATTCTTTTTCCAGTAGAACCCAGAAACTGAAAGCAAGTTATTTCAGTCTTTTTGTTATAAACATAACCTAAGCAAAAATATAGTAGCAGTGAGGGAATGAATGCATAAATCAAGTACCTGGGAATATCGTAGTGAGGATGTCACTAGATAGGTTTATTCAAAACAAGTAGAGCCAAAGAAATGCATCCCCTCCGCAACACCCCAAAAACATCATGATAATATGCAACTGAGGTCTGCAAAGACTAGCATCAAATTAGCTAGCTTCTTATGGAGAGAATGGTGGCTGTCTGGCTTGCTGGGGCTCACTACAGGTTTTACAACCTAAGAAAGTAAAAAGATTCGTTAGTATCCACCCCTGAGCTGGACTATTTCATATGGACTAAAGCTGTAGCTTATCATCTAACTAGTTTAATTCTACTAAGTGGAATAACATAGATTTGTAGATTTTGTCTATCTTGGCCATCAACAAAGCTAGCAGAATGGTTTTTTGTATCAAATATTTTTCCCTGTGACTGTTGTTTGATTTATCGTGTATTTTCCAAGTCTTTGCAGAATGCCAATCTCCACACTAATATCTGCAAACTTTTTTTATCTCCTTAGTCAAAATAAAAGATAATATACTTTGTACCTTCCATGAGATGATGAAATTGGAAATTCTTCAGAAGTGTAATTCAAATCCGTAGGTGACCTTAAATGATTTTTGTATATGCTGCCTTTTTTATTTTAAGGTAACTCTTCAAATATGGATCATGCATTGAATTATGTTTAGCTGTCAAGCATGGACTTCATTTGCATTTCTTCCAACTGCTATAATTTTGTGGAGTGGCAGGTGACCACAGATGAGGAAAAAACCATGTATCTACCATCTAGGGTGCAATGTAGGTTTTTTATTGTAATTAGGTAGCATAGATATTCATGATTAGATCAAGGTCAAAGTAGCAGAACATTACAGCCAAGGACTGAAGTATAAAAGAGAAGGAAAATCGCCTTCTGAAAGTTGCAATTTAATATCTATATATATTTTTTTTTTTTTTAAGAAAACATTAGAAATACAAGTTTAGAGTATATGATGTTGATCTACACAATGTGTACTGATATAAATATTTATGCTTTTAAACATGTCTCTTACTAGCTGATCAGATTTGTAATCTGAAGAATTCACCACTATGGAGTTCTGTGGGGTCTACTTATTTTCTTTTAAAGAAGGGGTGAGACACTTATTCTAACTACATCATTGGCAAAATCCTCTTGATCTCAATTAGGTCTATATGTCATTCAAGTTGATTTTTGAACTACAACTTCGAGCAGCTTTATCTTCCGAGTTTACTAGATCTTATAATCTGCTGGAATTCCATGCCAAGAAGCACAGCTAAATAATATAGTTGTCTGTTTTGCCTCATACGAAATAATGTTTCCTAGGTAGTTGACTGAAATTACATTAAAGAGGGCCTCAGCTGATCCGTTAGGAAAGTCAGGATTTATTGTCTATTTTACTCTTTTTTTTTTTTTCAATGGAAGTAAGAAAGAAGAGTCTGCCCAACATCTTCCATTCCAAAGGAAAGGAGATGGCCGTGGCCATTTTCAAGACTAGGTCAGATAAACCAGGACACAACCGTGTTGTCGCTTTGTTTGAGCTGCCTGCTAGTCTTGTCATGGGGTACTCTGTGCATCTTCTGGTTTCAGCACTGACTGGGTTCAAACCCTTGTAGAGCAGCAATAACACCACTTTACTGCTTTTAATTCCTTCTTTGTGAGTGCCCAACCTCTAGTATATGGCAAAGCCAAAGATTATCACTTCTCTGATCTAAAACATGTAATTACTAGCTCTGCCAATGAGTTGAGCTGATACTGACTTTTCTGCTACCTTTTTTTTACTTCTGAAAATAATTCAATGGAAGTAAGAAAGAAGAGTCTGCCCAACATCTTCCATTCCAAAGGAAAGGAGATGGCCGTGGCCATTTTCAAGACTAGGTCAGATAAACCAGGACACAACCGTGTTGTCGCTTTGTTTGAGCTGCCTGCTAGTCTTGTCATGGGGTACTCTGTGCATCTTCTGGTTTCAGCACTGACTGGGTTCAAACCCTTGTAGAGCAGCAATAACACCACTTTACTGCTTTTAATTCCTTCTTTGTGAGTGCCCAACCTCTAGTATATGGCAAAGCCAAAGATTATCACTTCTCTGATCTAAAACATGTAATTACTAGCTCTGCCAATGAGTTGAGCTGATACTGACTTTTCTGCTACCTTTTTTTACTTCTGAAAATAACTCTGCTTTGACAAGAGCCCCAAGTCCCACTTGTTTTCTGGTTAGCTTCTTAGTCAAGTCACTCTGGAAGTCTGCATATTTTTCTTTTAATCTTCAGATTTGGTCTTGAAATAGTCTAGATCCTAGACTTAAACATCACTTACAATGAGTGGTAAGAATAGCTGCCTAGTACAGTCGTACAGAACAATAAAAACTGTACCAACTCTCTGTGTTTGCAAGCTTTGATATGCTCTCTATTTCCAATTTTATTCAACAACGCCAACAGTCTACAGGTTAATGCTAAATAGTCAGAGTTTTAAATATTAGTTATCTAATAGAATTCCCTTTCTTAGTACTCTAGAGCAAGTGCTTCTGATAGGTGTCAATGGATATTTCTAGAAAATAATTTCCATACCAGAGACAGTAGGGAGGCATTTTTTCCCTCTACCATCTTCTTAGTTCACTGTAGTTTTTGGAAAGTATTTATTTATAGATACCCAGGTTATTGTAGTGCTTCAACACGCTCAGAAAAGCAGAGAAGTGCTATAACCCTTGTTTGCATGGATCGGCGACTTACCAAAGGTAAATGAATCTGCATTCCCAAGCCTGAAGCTAACAGTTTTATCCTTGTTTTAGTTGCATTGCCTCTGAGTCTGAGAACCAAGTTAGCAATTCTGGAGCCCAGTAACCAGTGGGCAAGTTTTAATATACCAAATACTAACTGGAAACTTCTCTCCCACAGGATGCTACCTGGAAGTCCTGAGATAGTATTTCTAGCTTTGAAATGCATCCATGAAAATTCTCTGATCTCATCAGCCCTCTTTTGGGCTCCTTTTCCTTCTCACTTCATTACTACCTTCCCCTTGCTGGACTTCAGCGGATATGCAATATTTCATTGCTGTCTTGAATTAAAAACTAACCTCATTCAATCAATAGAAAGCAAAGCAAAGTAATACTTTACCTGCTCAACCACAAAAACAAATTCTTGTGGTGTGTTAAATAATTGGTAGCAGAAGGCACTTTTCTCTGTGGATGTTGGGCTGGATTGCTTTTGTAACAATTAGGTTGTGAACCAACTGGCTTCCAAAAAAGAACATTTTGGAACAAATCCAGACTGTTACTGCCTTCCCGCTCCCCAAAAAGACATAAAGGTGAATATATCAGGTTGTATTTTCCCTCCCAAGGTGATTTGTCTTGTCATGTTTATTTTGGCAGCAAGTAAAAACTTGCAATGTATCTCTTTGTTTGCAGACAGTTCCCTGCTGACGACTTTTGGGGTAATTGCTAGTGCACTGAAAATGTGCTGCATACGATATCGCTACTTTAGCGGAGGTGTGACAAACTGGCTAGATCATGCCAAGGAAAACTATGGTGGTCAGTACAGTGAAACTCAGGTGGAAAGCACAAAGTCGCTTGCCAGGCTCTTCCCGTTGTTTGCTTTCCAAATTCTATACAGAACATGTATCATGCAGGTGGGTACACAGCTTTTAAACAAAAATCTTGAAAAATACTGTGACATGTGTTTACTACTATGTTTCTAGGCATGTTTTTTTTTTAACTGTTGCTTTACTAGCAGAGCAACCTTGCAGAGTAGTTTTAGTTACCTGAGAATATACCTTGTTATATTCTCTCGTCAACTAAGTAAAATCAACTTGATCAAGACTCATGAAGGAGCTTGTGTGACTGCTTGCTACTTATTTCTCTGAACCCTTACTGGCTGAAACATCTAGTGCTAGAGTCCTGTGCACCTTGTGCTGCCGTGTTACAGTTATCAGAGACTCAGGCTCAGCATTCTTGTGAAAAAATTTAATTTTCCAATTTCTTAAATGTTCACTCACTTTTTGGGAGAGGTAGAAAATCTTCATTTGCTCTTTTGGTTGCATATTTCTCTTACTGTTTCGGCGGGATTATGTGGGTAGTGTACCTACACTGGAAATGGGTGGTTTTCCATTTGTGGAAAGAAACAGTCCTTTCACAGCCTCTCTACTAGGCTACACGATTCTTTCCACTTCTGAGTGCGTGTATGTTATATAAATGTAAATGTGTCAAGGAGCTACTTAAGCTAACATGATACCTTCAGATTCATTTCTGTCTGGATGATCCTGGCTAAGCAGGAGTTTGAGGTAGCTTACCCCTTGGCAAGTGGCATAACAAATTTATGAGCTGGCTTGGAAATTCATTTTTAGTAATTGGTGTTAAAATGCTGCTTAAGGAAATTCTTACAAATATGTAGTGTATACTGCTTTATTGACACTCCCTCTTGCCATCATTCTACATTCTCATCCATCTGCTTCATTCTTTCTCCTCTTCCCTCCCCGCCCCCCCCAAAGGCACAAAAAGCCAAGCAAACAAAAAAACCCACCCTAAACCAACAAATGCAGACATATGGCCGAGGCTATGCATTAATGACCAGATGGAAATGAACCAGATATCATTAATTGAAGTTGTAATAATCAGGTATACATCTAGAAAAGATAAAAATATTTGCACTGCTGAAAGAGATTACTTTTATTCCTTCGGTAAAATTTCCAGTAAGTTTAAGGCTCTTTCTTAGACCAGGCGATAGATCAATATCTTTTTTGTAAAGATTAATAGTATTTTCTCCATATTATTAAGTTAACAGCTTTCAATGCCTGTGATTCATGTTGAAGATCTTTTAATTCCTATTAAGAAGTCAATTCTGATTTGCAATAGGCAGTGGAAAGAAGGAACCAACAAAATTTGGCTCAATTCTGATCTTTCATAGTTCTGTTGCCATTTATTCATCCTTTTACAATTTATATCTTCTTCTGGAGTGGAATGTAGGTGAAAAATATTTTTATTAAGACCTAGCACTTGAGTGATTCTTTAGCACTGAACAGACTCCCAGTGAGTAGGGTTGACTATAACCATTGATGAGAAACCCTAGATCATCTCAGTTAGTAACTATACTTTAATTTTCAGACAGCTATAAAGCAGTAGTATTCTACCTGGATTTGGCATTGCCAGTCTTGTTGAAGAGCTATCCAGAATACTGCAGCAATCCAGAACTCTCTAAAAACAGAAATAAAGAAACCAGTTCTATATCCAGTTCTGTCATGACTGTACTCTGTGAATTGCTCAAGTTACCTCTCTTTCCTTTCCCTTCAGTCTGTAAAATGGAGTGGATTGTAACTCCCAGCTGCAGATGAAATTGCAATGCTTAGTTAATGAAGCTTCCTCAAAAAAAACAAACTGAAAAATCTGTTGGTAGCAGCCACTGTGGTTCGTTTGGGTTTTGTTGGTTGTTTTGTTTTATTTTCTAAATAAACTCAACAGATCTTCTGTAGAGCCTCACATTATTAAGCAGGAGAAATTATTTGCTCTTGAAGTGAGAGACAGTCTTACAAATCTACTTAATTTCATACCCCGATGACTGCCATTGGTGGGTTGCTGATCTGATTATTCGTTTTTTTTCTGTTTTCGATTCCCAGAAGTAAAAGGGAGTCCTCTACATAGCTGCTATGGCTGTCAGTCACATTATGCTAGTTCTAAGACTGTGGACAAATCTTTCTTCCCTGCAGCTTTTAAAGCCATGTGCTGGCAAGAGTGTCTTAAAAATTACTCACACAATCAGAAGTTCAAAATAACCTTGCATCTTGGTACTCTAAAATTCTGTTCTGTTAAGCACTGTCTATGAAGAAGTAGTGACTAAAGTATTAGGCAGAACCATTTAGTATATTGGCTGATAGCTCTAACTAGGAATGATCAAATTAACAAATCTAAGCAGCAGCCCATTAGTTTAACTGAGGAGCAAATGAAATAGAAAGAAAATATTACATTCTGGCAGAGAACGAGAATGGCACTATCTGAAAGGCTTCCATCATTTCTTCTGGCTAGCAGGTATTTGGTTTACTGTGACTTCTCCAGAAGGAAAAGAGTTGGAGAAGTTTCCAAATATAGTAAAAAATCTTATCCATGAAAGGTAACTGGTATACTAATGGAGTGGGTTTTTATTCTTCAATACAGATTCCTTCAGGATATTATCTCCAAACCATGAATTCCAACTTGAATTTCAGTGGATTTGTCTTGCCAGTTGCAGCAATGAATGTGATAAGCATTGTGCCACTACTGATTCTTGTTCCTATTTTGGAATGCATTAACTCGTGTCTCTTTAGTTCCAAGGACACTGGATATTCTCCAACAATTTATATTGGTACGTATAAAGTACATGTGTTTATACAGTTTTTATATGTATTTTGTCTTCGAAAGAGAAACTGCAGTAGGTGATGGATGATCCTATACAATTATTTCTGACTATAAATATTAAGATGGACTTGTTTTGGGATGACTCTGAGAGGTTGAATAAGTTTCAAAGGAATTGTTGAAAAGACAGTCCTGAAAAAACATATTCGATATAAAGAAAAAATGGATAGCTTTTGTTTAGGACAGAGATTGAGGCTCTTCTGACAAATAAAAAATTTTGAGACACACTCACCAATTCCTTAGGATGACTCCTAGTTATTTGTGAGAGAAACAGTACTAACCATTTAGGCTTGAGACTTACTCTGATTTGGTTCTCTTCTATATGTTTGTTTATCCATTAACTTTTGGAAAGTTAATTTACTTTGGAAGTCTTTTTGGGGGATGGGAGAGTCCTTCAATTGCTCTCGGATACTGGAGAAATGTTCTGTTGCTCAGAATGATGAGTTTGGATTTAAATAAATAGGTTATGGATAAAGGCTTTGTTTTTCTTACATTTTTATGCTATAACTGCATCAACATTAGGACTGCAGCTTATAAGAGTGAAATTGTATTATCACTAGTACAGTTTATTCCAGTTTCATCCCAAGTGAAATAAAAGTATCTAGTCTAATTCTGTGTCTGCAATAGGTATATTTAGAACTGGTGAACAAAAGAAAACATGCAGACAACTATGTAAAACAAATGGATGCGTATCACTGGACTGCTGTTCACATTGAGCAGGCTGAACATTTCACAGGTGGAAGGTTACTTGGAGAGGTACAGCTTTCCTCTCTACTTCTAGAATTTTCATTTGAATATCTAGTATGGGATAATTGTCCAGGTGTTTGGTAATTTTATTTATTAAAATCCTAAACTGAAACATACCTTACTGTACACTCACTTAAAGCAAAGAGGCATCTACAGAGGTGAAGTATTCTCTCTTTCTTATAGAAGTTACAAAGAAGTCTTCTCTGTTGTGAGTCCCAGCGTTTTCAACAGTAAGCGTTGTAAAGTCAGGATTGGTGCTCATTTCAGAGAAACTCATAGCCTAGAAGTAATGATCTGGAGGGATCTGCAACCCTCTTCTGATATCAGCTACATCTAGTACCACCAGAAAAGCAGCTTCCATTCTGCATTCACTTAAAACTATTCCCTTTCTTAGATACTATCATTAAACTTCATACATTTTTTATCTTCCAGCCTGCATTACAAACCTCAGACAAAAATATTTATAAACTACTATTTTCTCAGTGTGCTACTATTAATTCCGTGCCCCATGGCAAGCAGCACAGTGAGTACTGACACACACAGAGGTATTAATCTGACTAAATTAGCCTAATTAAGAGTGTTATTAAGTTTTATACAAACCAGATGCATATAACGCAGCAGGTTGCAATTACCCTGGTTTTTAAAATAACATCTGCATTAAAACACAAAAAGCACATTCAGATAGTAATTTTCCTTAAAACCATGGAAATTTCAAGTTAGTATTAATGTTCTACCCTGTTACGTTGAACAGCAGTAAAATATATGCAGTGGTTTATTCTTAATAGCTTCATTTATTAAAATGATAAATTACCTGAGGCATAAAAATACCTGTGAGTACAGGCGATGGCTTTAGATATCCAAGTATATGACTGCACCTGCAAATATGGTAGACCTCTAAGTGCCAATATTTTTGCCAATAGTTAATTAGGTTCACAATTATTTTCAGGAACAAAATTGAAAGTGTAAATAGACTGTTGGTGTTAAGCCAGCGTATAACTATATTTTAATTCAAGTCTTGTAAGAGGAAGAAATTTAAATAGTTTTCTGGAAATTTTCAGTGTGTTAAGAGTAACAGTTTTCAAGGATGAACCATACAGACAATGTTGAACTGAAATATCTGATTGCTCTGTAATAAGGATCTACATGAAAACTGTAATCTATATTACTTTCTCTATCGTTGTTGGTTTATTTGTAAATTAGGTATGATCTAAAAAACATTAAAATCTTAAATTGAATTTAGATTGTGTCCCAAATATATTGAGTATCTGAACCTCTTTATGAAAAACATGAGTATTTGGCAAACTTAAAGTTTTTCCAGTTTCATGGTTGTTTTGGGTTTTTTTTTAATATATTTTATGCTACTTTATTTAGTCAATAGTATAGAAGATTAGCAGAGAACTGAAGGTGTGTGTCTGCTGGGTAGTTGTCCATCAGCTACAGGCATAGAACCTTAGAAGTTCTTGCTCTAATATTCTTAATGCCTGATTATACTGAAATGTCTTATAAGTCTTAGATTTGCTCCATCCAAGAGTGATGTGGGGAATAGCTCTCCATACAGTACACAAAAGCAAGCCTCCAGCCCAATGTCTATTTCATTTAGGATGACCATTTCTCCCTAAAAGATGTTCTAGTTTGAAAAAGTATTAATTTCAGGAAAGCTTTTTGACCTGTTTTACTCAGGATATGAGGTTGTGTAATCACAAGGGTCCAATACAACCTTAGTCTCTAGATAATATAAACTACCTTGTCCTAGAATCAGCCCCAAGTGTTCCTAAAACAGCCTGTTCTCCTGTAAAACCAAAGGCTCAGGTGGTCATTCTAAAGTGCTTGTTTTGAAGAGGACTAAAGGGAGAAGAGGTAGGGGGAAAACCAGGTTTCCACAGCTCTGAGTTTCTTCCTCTGCCACATTATGTCTTAAAAGAAAGACATATTACAATTGTTTTCAGAGGTTAGGTTACTTTCTCTGAAATGTTTTGTGTAGTAATATTGAACTGCTTGAGGTTTCTTTAGTACTAACACAATTTTTCACTGGGAGAACTCTTGCTTTGGTAGATTACAAGAAGCTCCTTGAGGACTTTATACCTGGCCTTGATAAGGTTCATTGGCCAGAAAATGCTGTTGAATTCCCTCTCATTATCAATTTTCAAGCAATAATTCATTGATGCTCTTATTAAGCACTAGAGGGACCTTAACAGCAAAACAGCTTCCAGGCCTCAGGTTAGGTGGAGCGGGAGGTATTTAAAGTTCTGAAAATGCAGGAAAACTGTGCTGTGGAAGGATGTGAGAGTTTGCTGCTGAGAGAAGAAACACGCATGTATGCAGAAACATAACAAGGCTAAGGCCACTTAGCTATATGAGTTTTTTGCCTCTTCTGTCCTGGCACACAAAGAGACAAACTTTATATACATTACAAATATAAAATGAAACAAAAGCCTTTGAATGTTGACATCAAATCTAGTAAGTGTAACAATTTCCAGTCGTGAAGTGAGATGAGGTTTCCTATGGGGAAAGCAGTGCACAGTCCTGGTATTTGAGCCAAAGCTGGCAAAAGAAACCAAATTCTCACACCTGTACTCACATTATAGCTTAGAAATGCTGAGGAATCGCAAACTTAGTCAAAAGCAATGGGAGCTCAAAACATCAGAAGTATAAATGTTTTAAGTTCAGGAGACTTACTTGAAAACTTTGCCGAAACCAGGACACTTTTCTGAGAGGCTACAACCATTTCATATTGTCAACATCAAAAAATATAAAATAATACATTTAAATAGCATCCTCTATGCAATGTATGGTGAAGTGTGAGGTATTTAAAATGCATCTGAGCTTATTAGAAGCTTTTTCTTGCATTATGAGGCTAAACACAGGGGTGTTTTTCCTGACCTGTGTGCTTGTGCAGTACTTTGTACTTGTGCCTTACCGCTGAGGCAGGCAGTAAGACTCCACGCATTGCATGTGCAGTAATATATTGGAATGTATTATGGATCCAGTATGTTATGGATCATGCAGTAATACTTCTTCAGGACAACTGAAGAAGGCAGGAGGCAACTGTAGTCCAACGGCTTATGCGTAAACACTTAAAAAGCTGGAGATTATCTCTTCAAGTAATGCAGCTCATCTCGTCTTAAAACGTTAAACAGGCCAGCAAGTGCACTATCCAACAATCTTTCAGAAGTAGGTCAGGAGAACTCTACAGTGGAGGGAAAGGGGAAAATGTAGGAATGCTTGATCTCCATGGTGTGATATGCACTGCTGATCTTTTTCTCTCCCATCTACCATGGCCTGCAGCCTTAGAAATCCAGTACTTCAACTGCCTGCACTAATTCTTTTTGTATAGAAAAAAAATGAGTAAAGTATATTGGGGGTACTAGTGGATGAAAAGCTGGACATGAGCCGGCAATGGGTGCTCACAGCCCAGAAGGCCAACCGTATCCTGGGCTGCATCAAAAGCAGCGTGGCCAGCAGGTCGAGGGAGGTGATTCTGCCCCTCTGCTCTGCTCTGGTGAGACCCCACCTGGAGTACTGCGTCCAGCTCTGGAGCCCTCAGCACAAGAAAGACACGGACCTGTTGGAGCAGGTCCAGAGGAGGGCCACGAAAATGATCAGAGGGCTAGAACACCTCTCCTATGAGGAAAGGCTGAGAGAGTTGGGGTTATTCAGCCTGGAGAAGAGAAGGCTCTGGGGAGACCTTATTGTGGCCTTTCAGTACTTAAAGGGGGCTTATAAGAAAGATGGGGACAGACTTTTTAGCTGGGCCTGTTGTGACAGGACAAGGGGGAATGGTTTTAAACTAAAAGAGGGTAGATTTACACTAGATAAAAGGAAGAAATTTTTTACAATGAGAGTGCTGAAGCACCGGAACAGGTTGCCCAGAGAGGTGGTAGATGGCCCATCCCTGGAATCCTTCAAGGTCAGGTTGGACGGGGCTCTGAGCAACCTGATCTAGTTGAAGATGTCCCTGCCCATGGCAGGGGGGTTGGACTAGATGACCTTGAAAGGTCCCTTCGAATCCAAACTATTCTATGATTCTATGAAAGTATGTGTATATTTCAGAATCTTATTGTTGCTTGAATAGGAGCATTTCCCCTGCTTGGTAGTTTTATTCCCACCCAATCTCTTGTGATATCTGGAAGGGCTGCCACCTTTTCTTTCTCTCCTCCTTTCTTACCTCCCCCAATCTTCAAAAAAATTGTTCTTTGTGACTTTGCTCTTCAGAAAAGTTTTTCCTCTCTCATTTATTCTGCATCCCTAAATTCTTTCTGTGGTGAGCTGGTATCCCTTTGCATGTATTTATAGTTAAGCTTGTGGTGTAGCAAGTACTCTTTGTCCATGTTTGTGTCCAGAAAGGATGTATTGGGGAGTGGGGAAGAAGAAGGGAAGCTTCTTTTGCATCTCCTGGGACTCTGCTTCATTCTAAATACATGATAATCCTATAACTACAACCTTGGTGAATGCTGTCTGTGTTCTTTACCCAGTTGTAGGTCAGGTATCTGCTGCACTTTCTGTGATGGTTGCTGGCTTCTCTGAAATACACCGAAAGCACTTCCCTCAGGTGGAGCAGACACTTTCCGAGGAGGTTCTCCTGGTCTCTTCCATGCCTTGCTTCCACTTAGCTCCTCAGTACATTCTACTTGGAGTAGCTGAAGCTTTGGTAACTCCCTCCTGTAAGTAAAGTCTAATAGGCTAAAGGGAGAGTGTCCTGATTCACAGAGAATTATATCAGCTTCCTAAAAATAATTACTGTCATCTGATACGTTATCCCTGGCTCTCTTCCACGGGCTTAATGAGCAGATCTGTGCTTTACCTGCTTCACAGTAGCATAATTTGTCTTGCTGGCTGTAACTCAGTGGGCAATGACATTGTTCCAGATTAACTGGAAGGTGACACAGCCTGGTCAGGTCCCTGGGGTGCATCATCCACCATTTGGTGGGGGGATGATAGGAGCGGTGGGACTCTGGGCTCAGATGCGTGACTGGTTTTGAAGCTGAACGTGCTTCATGCGGGGGCCGGACCGCATGAGCTCCTGAGGTCCCTTCTGACCTGAACTCTTCTGTGATGATTTTCTTGAGACAGACAAATACGCACGTGACAGCTGAGCTGTGGTTTCGGTCTATGAGCACTTTTTAGGCCACAGTCAAAGCAAGGTGGAGCAATTTAGCTTAACCCTTTTCATTTGTGGACCCAGCTAATAGATTTATTACATGTTTTTCACTGACACAGAGCATATGCAGGCAGATAACACAATTCAACTGACAGGCTAACCTGGAGAACATTGTAGGCAGATGCAAGATTTTTGTTTGTGCTGCAGTTGGGAGTCATGCAAACGTGCCTGCACAGAGCATCATGCCTTAGCTTGTGGCATGGAGCCAGAGATAAACACTCCTGTTTTGCAGAGCACAGGCAGAGCTTAGCTCACGCCTGCCATACATAAATTATGTAGACGCACTCTTGATTGTGAGTCTGAACCTTCTCTCCCTTCCATAATTTACCCTTCCACATCGACACTGACATTCCTGAGGCTTATTTTCTTCTGAGGAGCACGCAGAGTGGTTACCAGTGTTTTACCTTGCAGAGCTTAAAAAATGTTAGTATTACAAAAATAATCTAATCAACATTCACTTAAAGAGACACAGTTAAAGTAATTGACTAGCTGATCTCTGCAGGCATTCAGTTCTACAGATTGAGTGTCTATTGTTCCAGTACAACCCCAGAAATGTTCAGATTTTTATTTAAGAGCAGGAAATAACTTCAGTGTCTCAGCTTCATTCTTACACTCTAAGACTACTGAGAGCTGTGGGTCACAGTCTGTCACTAAAAAGGTAATTTTCCCTAGTTTTAAATACTTAGCACTTTCATAATGCCTCTTCATCTGATAGCTCTCAAGTACTTAACTGAGACAGGTTTCTAGGCAGGTAATGTGGTTTCTAGGTTACAGGCTAAGTGTAACTGAAAACTGTGGCCTTCTCTGTTTAGCTTAACAAAAAAAAAAAGATTAGGAGGTGACTTGCTTGCAGTCTTCTCATGCAGAAGCATGAGAAGAATATTGCTGGTAGAATAAGGCTTTTTAATCTAGTGCACTGGGACACAACAGAAGTCCAATGACCGGAAGATGACATTAGCCTTTAGAAAAGAAATAAAGCTCTGTCTTGGTTTGGTTTTTTTTTGTTTGTGGGTTTTGTTTTTTTTTTTTAATCTTTTTAAAGGATTGTAATTAGAATTTCTTAGGAAGAAAGGTTGTCTTCCACATTTAAATAAAGATTAAGCATCTTGCTAAGAGCTGCAGTGAGAGGTGTGATTCAGGAACCCAGGTAAATGGAACTAAGCCTGAATTTGAGACTTGCATGTGGAAGACTAAAGGTAGGTACCTAATATAGTATGTTACTATTGTAGTCGATGGGGATGCAGGCCTCCATTCACTTGCCCACACATAGGTGTCTGGCACCATTTGTCATGGAGTATCTAGGCTATACACGCAGGGCAAGCAGGCTCTTTACGGTACCTGTGTGGCCTCCAGCTGCTGCTGGAGAAGAACATGGTTTTCCCCGTAGGTCTTGCACCTTGTCGGACAGCCCCATGCAGATGGCTAAGGTGCGCTGAGCATTTCAGGCAGCACTGGGCATCTGTATTCAGGCTACTGAACTAAGCTCTAGGTTTCTACTTCAATTTTGACTGAATTGCTCTTCAGGAACCATTCAGTGGTTCTCCATGGATGGTAATGACAGCCTAGACACTTAAATAGTTGTTTCACCTTTCCTGACATTTTACTGCCTTTGTTATGCAAAGGTCAAATTCAATTATCATAATAATTTACTTGACCTGAAAGTACACGATCCAAGTTGAAGACAGAAATGTTCACACTTGTAATCAGAGGGAAGAGAGGAGATACCTCATTTCTGAAGTGTTTGGTTAGAGGAGCTAAATTTGTCATATTGAACTCTTAATCTACATTTGAGCCCGGATACTTACAGTTGTGTTACACAATATTTTTCATTATTTTGTTGGTGGGAGTTTTATATAATCATCTGCTTCAGGTGGCATGAGCAGCTCTTGGAATAGTATCAGCATTTAACGTTTCCCTAGCACTGAGGTAGTCTTTAAAAAAATAAAGTAAAACAATGATAAAATAATTGCTCTCCTCCACAGTGTTAGAATGTAAGCTCTCACAGGCCTCTGACAGCTTGAATTTGTAACCCCAGCTTGGTTTAAACTAGGAAATTACTCTCTTAAAGCCCAATGTTTTAGAAGAAAAAAACAAAAGCCAAAAAAACCCCCAAAATACCACCCCAAAACAACTCCATCCTGTGGGACAACATTAGCAGGCATTTGCCCCCACAGTGCATGAGGTTGCCGGTGACGGGAAGCCAGCCTGCTGGCCACAGCAGCTGTGTTACGCTGCCAGTGTCCGAGCTGGCTGGTGCTCGGGCTGTAACTGCTTTGCCCTACGAAGGGTTAGCAGATTTGCAGTGTTTGCTGAAGTGCTGCAAGAATATCATCTGCCCATCAACATGTCTCAAAGCACTTAGAAATAGGAAGCTGTAACAAGCAGCTCTTTTAGTTAAAGGATATATTGGGGATCGCTTCACCCACCGATGAGATGCAATAGTCTCCAGGGTGAAATGCAGCAGCTGTTTAACAGTTCACAGCAGCACCGAGGGAGAAGCGAGGAACGGAGTATGCAATTCAAACAGCAGGGGTAATTTAGGTAAGTAGGATGCAATCACCCAAGCTGAATTTGGCCAGGATGCATGTTTTGCACCCCTGCTTTTAGAAGAGAGGAATAACCAAAACTTTTTAGGCTCTTAGTGATTCAAATTAGCTAGGACACTGACTGTACAATGTTTCAGACTGTACTGTTGCATCTACAGATGGTGTCCCAGGCTAACCTGCTTTCTCTTGCCCTCAGGCTTTTAGTTCCTATTGTGAATGAGGAAAAAACACTGCCCGTGGGATTTTTTTCTTTTCTTTAATATGATTCCAAAGCTCTCATTTGGACATCCAAATTAAAAAGGGTGGAAGATGGTGATTGTAAGGTTTCATTTGTATTCAGAGATGCTTCAGGCAACTCGGCATCCAAACAGGATCCTCTGCTGACAAGCTTCTCAAGCTGGAGGTCATTCAAACTCGACTAATAAAGCAGGTTGTAGGAGACACTGGGGCTTGGAGAACAAGTGTGGATGAGGGCTCAAGGTGTGAAATTAGGAAACAAGAGGTTTTGATAATCAGGGAACGTTACTAAAAAAGAACAGCTATCATAAAGACTTACTGTTACTCTAACCTAGTTTAGCCAAATTACAACTGGTGGGATTATTTATAGTCATCCATGCTACAATGGCATGCTACAGCTCCCCCTCGCCACTTCTTCTGGTTTAGTCTTCTGGCAAGAAAGTGAAGAACAATTTCTTAAAAATTAGCCAGTGACTCTGGGGGTTGCTCTTTGGGGAAGAGGAGCATTGTCAAGCCTTAAGTTAAAGCAAGGTAACTGTCCAAGTTAGGGTAGAGCTAGCTCTGGATTTTGGAAGTATTTACTAGTGGCCACCCTGCATTGGCTCTAGCATAGGAGGGCCTGCTGTCCTGCAGTTAAATATCACATCTGCTGTCTTCACACTTGCTGACTGTGGTGGTGTTTCTCTTGTCTTGCTATGCCTGAGGTTTTAAAAGGTGAAAGCAACTGTCTGGGTGAAAGATCTTTACGTATTTGTGGAATACCAATAGTTGTTTGTGGGATGGTTTGTTACGGAGATTCATTTAAACAGTTCAGATAGTCTTTTGTTAATAGGGTGCATACTAACACGTCTGATTGCCCTTCTGCAGCAAGTACGTTCTCTGTAAAATATGGAAAGTCCCTATTAGAGACACTTTGGATTTTTTTCTGTCTTATCTATCTTCTACCGTCATTTACTTTTTTTTTTAACCTGTAGCTGTATCTGCTTCCTTTCTAAGGTTCCTTGCTTTCATTCCGGCTTGTGCCAGAAAGAATTAGAGGGATTTCCATGCATTTTTTAACTCTCTTTAATGGAGCTGGCTGCTTTATGGGAGCTTTCTTTGTTCAGACAGCCCACGCAGGCACTCAAGGTAAGAATATGCTCATGACCAGTGTTCCTGAGCAGTTTTCTAGTATTATTGATTTGGAGAATTAGGCAGCAGAATTAAAGGGGATGCCAAAGTTTTATTGATTTGCTCTCACAATTAAGATGGAATTAAGATAGGAAATAGCCTTCCAGCTGTATTCATCCAATTTTAATGAGTCATCTTAGTTTTGATAGTTGAAGTAATTAGAGGATGGCATTTTGCAGGAAGCCCTCACCTCCAATCTCTATACTTCTGTTCTGGAAGACAAGAAAATAAATTGTCTAGGAAGCACCTTTTTATGTTCGTGAAGAAGCACGTTCACGTTAGCCATGCTTATGTGGAAGCCTCTGGCCATGAGAGCAAGATTAGTGCTTCAAAGAATGGAGAACATGCCTGCCTTTCTGCTCCACAGCGTGGAGGGGAAGGGAGGTTGGGCTGAGTGTTTCAAAGCTGTCTAGGGAATTTTTTCCCCTAGACCCACTACTTCTCTCTTGCCTCCTTTACACCTCTCCTTTTGCCCAGCTACTGGAAGAACCAGATTCCGTGACAATATGGTCTCACTGTGCGTCTACCCTTTTGCAGAAGAATACTGCAATTCCCAGAGAACTTACTGTTTCAAAAGGAGTTATTTCAGATTCAGCCTGTTAAGGAGTATTTAGTATAAGCCCTGAACTGGAGATTTTTCTGGGTTGCTGACTTTCAAGATAGGCCAAGAGTTTCTTAAAGTCTTTTTTCCTTTGCTGATGAATCTTTGTTCCATAAAGAAAAGACTTGTTTCATAAGTAAATTTAAAAAATACAGCACTTGAGTTCTTGAACCAAAGGACGGGGATCCCTTTCTTCATGTGTCTGAAATAGTTCCACTTGCTGAAGCAGTACTTCTAAAGATGCTTTCCAGTGATAAGCTTCATTGTTACTGTGTTACAGAGAAGTGTTCTCGTATAGAGCACAACTGCTGGCCCTTATGCACGACACCATTGCAATTACCACGGCTGCAGAATTTTGTAACTGCTCATGGTTAAGTTTTGGGTTCTTCTCTTTCCTGCCTAAAACACGGGGAAGTGGGGTTTTTTTGAAAGTATGACAAGAAATTTTAATTCCTACTTGCAAGATCTGAACAAACGATGGTTCTTTGACATGCAGTGCTGTTTTTAAGTTAACAATTCAATTAAAATTTTATTATGAGGTATAAAAGCATCACCTAGAGATGGGTAAAAATAGGAATGCTTACCCGAATGAATCAGGCAAAGAACTATTAAGTACCAAGGCATCCAGTGTGAGGAGCAGAGCTCCTTGAATGTTACCCAGTTGAACAGATTTTTTTTCATTGGGTAATATGGGTTGAATGAAACTAACACTTCAAGAAAGACTGTGTTGCTGACTTTTTTCTTCTCCTCCCCCCGAAAGTATGGAAATTATTAATTTTGATAAGGTTGAAATATTTTGTTTTAGTAAAATTGACGTATTTTACTGCAATTTGACTTTGGGTATAATTAAATATTTTTTTAAAAATTAAGTATAATGTCAGCATCAAAACATTTTTACTATGTTGTGCCACTATCTATGTAATTTGTTCCTTTATAGAATATTTTTATACAGAGTGATAGAGGAAATCAATTTTTGCATTTGGTTTGCAATTCAGTAGATTTTTGTCTAATTTTATATCAAGGTGATTTATTCTTTTTCTGTAAGTCTGTATGAAAACATTTAATTGATTCAAAAAAGAAAATGTTCATTTCTTGCCAGAAATACTGTTTTATCAGAGTCTTCAAATTCTTATCCTGGTGTGGACCAAAAAGCCTGAACTGTCCAAATTCTCCACAGACTGCAGTTGCCATGTTCTAGCCCTTTTTGCTCAAGATTTTTGAGCAAACGGAAGAAGTTTCCTGGCTAAAATACTCCTCAATTCTATGAGGTTGGGTGGCAAACTTCTCTACTTAGCTTTGAAAAAAAAAAAAGGTGTAACTCATGTCTTTAACTCTGACAGACCCACCATTCCTGTAGATGGAATTGACTGCACCATTACCCTGAACAAAAGTCACTCTTAAATTTCCAGTGACAGTCTGTATTCAGATTAAGGTGCTGAAATGGGACTGAATCAGCCCTAAATAGGGGAAGTCCTTTGCAAAACTTGAAAAGCTTTAGAGAAAATATAGTGAAAAATGTTTAATGTTTGCTCTGTTGCTCTAGTTAGAAGCGTTAGAGATTACTTTCCCTATTACTATGTAAACAACATATTATTGGGCTCTCACATTTTCTTCATAAGTGGAATCTCACTGGGTATCTCTTTCCCAGTGTTCCCTGCTTGAATGAGATTAATTATTCCAAGTTACCACAATTCATACAATTCACATCTTGTAAATAATGGAGATATTCCTGTATCTTCATTTGTGTTATAACACTTCAGACTGAGGACGTAAGAGTATTCCTCTAGTAATCCCAGCTAGATTTTTGTCCTGCTGACTCATAAATCAAAGTAGGCTTGGGATCAGACTTCTGGAGCTGGGTATAGACTATAACAAAACCAAAGAGGCATTTAGGATTGGTTTTGTTTCTCTCCCAGTTTGATAGAAAATGTTATATACAAAATTCTCTTGTTCCATCTGTATTTTTTCCAAACTCTTCCATTGTGCTTCTTACGGTGTTCTTTGGTGCTTGTGATGAAAAGCTTAAGAACAGAAAAATATTTTTTTTTTTAATTTATAAAACCTAGTAGTTACCTATTGAACCCTCTAAAGATGACAGCGCTTCCAAGAATAAAATTGTGACTTCTTTTAGGTCAAATTAAGGTCAAATGACACAAATTAAGCTCTCATTACTCACATTTGGGGTTTTTTTTTTCAGCTCTGTTAAAGAGCTTGTAAACCATTCAGTACCTGGACAATTTATGGAACTGGGGGTAAAGCAAACCAACCGGAACTCTTTTCCCCTCCCCCTAAAAAGATGAACTAATTTATTTATATTGGAAGACCAAAGTTCTTTCTCTTTTGCTGAAAGAAGCTGATAGTGTTTATGCAACGGTTTTATAAGATTTAACAAGGCTTAACATGCGACTCTTGGGCTATGGGTGCTTTTGTCTTGTCCCATGATTTTTGTTTCGCTAAAACCTGAGCCAAGACTATTTCTGGTTCTCCCATCTCTAAGCAATGAGACCATGTTTGCCATGAAGCAATTCAGGATACAGTGAAGTAGATCCTCCAGTGTGGATTTTGAAGTGCTGAAGCACAGAGGGTGTTGACAAAATTTAAACATTTTTATATCCTATTTCATGTCACTAGTTTAGAATTTTATTTGGGTTTTTATTGGCAAAGTTGATCAGATATCAGTCACAGTCAAAGCTGCATTAATCATTTTTAACGCATCTATGGAGGATGGTGTGAATATGATAAAATAAGACTTTTTTAAAAATCTGACGAGTGCAAACAGATGACGGGTGACAGTGATATTTTCAGTACAAGCTGGGAAACTGCTTTCTTTTGGATCTCTTACCTCTCCTAACATTTTAACGGAAGAAGATGCAAGACAAAACCTGTCCTCCTATGCCAATCATTTCAGAATACATTTCTCTAAAAATATTAATGTAAATATGTAAGGAAGAAGAAAAGAGGGGAAAAAAAAAAGGTCAGAGGAAGGAAACTGCCAAACTGCCCCAGACACAGTTTTGCTGCTTATATTTAGAGAACTGGGGTTTTTTTGTGGTTGTGGTTTGTTGTTTGGTTTGGTTTTGTTTTTTGTTTTTTTTTTTTTAGTTTGGAGCCTTGTGTGATTCTAAATACCAAAGATGATAAAGCTAAAGGATATTTCTTGCAGTCCAGATGGTGGTGTCCACTGGTGCCTACTTAGCTAATAAGGATTAGAGGCAGACTGAGACTTTAATTTGGATATGATTAAACACTAAATATACGTGCACCAACTTGATGAAATGACGGAAGGCAACACAATCCTCTTCTAAGATATGAATTACACTTTTCTATAATCATAGTCTAGGTTGCAGGATAGCTGTAAAAATGTGGGAATCATACAGAATAGACTAACTTCTGGCATGTGACTGTTTTGCTTTGTCTTCTGTGTTTTCCCAATACTAAAATATGATGGTGTTATTCAGTAAACAAACTGAATACCTTCCTATGCAACTTCGGGCTTTGTTGTGAATCCCTTGAGAGCTCCAAGGGTGCCATCATAGTAACAGATACCTTGTGTGCATATGTCAAAGACCGGCTTACAGCCCTTTCCACATCTTCTTTGATGGCTAGTATTGCCAGCAGTTTGTCACTGTCAGTCATCCACCAGAAGCAGCCCAGGAAAGTGTTTTTGTCTGTGTCCTAATCCCTGCTTCACCTACTTCTCTGCCTGTGTTGGTAGGATCAGATGTTTTCTCTTGATGTTGTATAATATTCCTCCTTCTTGTACTACCTGAGCATTTTTGATGCAAAATCAATAGGACTGCAAAATGTCAGTGAAAGTTTACCAGGCACTTTATTTCAACAACGTATGGTATAGCAGGCTTGAGGAACTGACTCTGCCTAGACTTAATGTTCTAATTTGTTCTAAATTTGCCATGAAATGCATAACCGATTCACCTCTAACCAATAAGAAAAGGCTCTTTAAAATATACACAGCCAAAGGAAATTTCTGATTCTCTGTGGTGATTCATGCTACAAAGTATTTCCATTGTTGGAATAAAAATGGAAATCAGGAGCTTGTTGTAGAAAGTTAATTCCCAGTGAGCAATTATCTATGTGACAAACCAACCTTGTAATTGGCACTTCTGTTGGCAATCTCCATAGAAAAGTAAAGGATTGACAGAACCCAAAGGCAGTGTCTTTTGGGGGAAAGTGAATTGTTAGCATATTGCGTGCTGATTCAAGGATGAGAAAGTGCCGGACTCTTCAAAAGCAGTAGTGCCCAGGGCATCTTACTCCAGCAAAAAACAAACAAACTTGCCCAATAAGTTCCTGACGCTCATGGCTGAGAGTAAAATCCTGAAAGTACGAACCCCAAACCCAGTCAGTGGAGGGTGCTGGAGTCTGCAGACAGCCTGTGGAAGGGGTTAGTGGGATAAGGGCTGAAAGCATCTAAAGAGTTTCACTGCCTGAAACACATGGTTGATGTTTTAACACCGACGGCTGCTCTCCCAAGGCTTCCTGCCAGCAGAGGATTCTCTGTGCAGTGAGTGTAAGTAGAAGTAAATGTAGTCCAGGTTTATCCCCTCTTTCATGAAAAACCAACTTCCATTTAAAAAGGAAAAAGAAGGAGAAAAAAAAAAGTGAGAAGTAAATATTTTTGGCTGAAAATAGGAAATGGTTACATTAACCTCTGCTGTATCCGCTGATGAAAACGTCTGTTGGCGTAGGATAACAGTCTGGGTATCTCTAGGACTGCTGCCACCCCTGTTTCTTTGTAGAGAAAGGCACCCCTGACAAACCTTGTTGCCCCTCACTGAAAGGAAAAGAAAGCCTTGCTCCTACCTCTTGCTCTGGATGGAGCGGTAAACTAGAGAGCGAGCGAGCACGCGCGCTATGGGATCTGGAGTCTTACCATGCCCAATCTAATTTTGGCCCTGCCTGTGCTGTTGCTCATTTATAATACAGGATTTTCCAAAGGCTTTGTGTCGTTGTCCTGGCCTCACTGTTTAAATACTGGCAATTACTAAAAGAAGCAGAGAGGAGACAGAGCAATGATCTTTGACCTAGCCCATGGAGGAGACCGGTGGTAAAGTGGGGGCAGAACCCAGATCTCCTGCTTGCCGGGCTGCCCTCTCACCCTGATAAAACCAACCATTCCCACTTTCAGCACTTCAATATGGTGCTTTTGCTAATGTTAAGACAGTTTCAAAGGTCCATTTTACTCCATTCTCTTAGAAGCTGCTAAATTAATCTTTTTTTTTTTTTTTTTAATCGCTCAGTACTATTTTTAAGTACATATTTTCTGTTCAGGTTTCATTGTAAACACCGTTCCATTAGGAAGCTCCTGCTGCTCGTATAGTTAGCCTAGGCGATGTAAATAACCTAGCAGACAGTGTGAACTCTGCTTTGACAAGCTGTAGCGCCGAACCCCGTGCGTGCTTTCTCTTTCATCAGATACACGCGCTCTCTCCGTGACTTCTATTGGCCACTGGGGGATGTGAAATGAAAAACCACCTGATTGCGAATTATGACAGTAAAAGTTTATAAGCTACTGAAATGAAGTTATAGCACCTAGGAGCTCAGTCAGCTGACAATGTTAAATGATACGTTTTAAAACTCGCTCTGAGATAACGCTACAAAAGGAACCGGGCACGCAGAGGTGAGGTGGTGCTGCTCCGTCTCAGGCAGAAAGGTAACATGGCATGGAGCAAACTGCGGAGGAGTTAGGGAGAACTGCTGCACTGATGGCAGTTTTTCTCTGTTAATCCCAGGAGAGCTAAAGGTAATGGCTTTGGAAAGAAATGTGTTTACAACTCTAAGATGCAGAGGAAAGAGAAAAATGTAAATATATGTATGTGGGGGGGTGGGGTGACTGCGGGCTCTCCTGGGCTGTGGAACTGCTCTTTCTCTCTTCTTAGAAAATTTTGACAAGATAAGAATGGCATTGGATGGCTGAAGATGGCATTAGTGGCCAAAAGATCAGTTAAGGCTGTCAGGTTTGTATAGCACAACAATGTATGGCTATGGCAAAGAAGGCTGTTTTTCCTTCTCTGCTTTTTAGGCCGTTCAAGTGGTGAATAGCCACTCTATTTAGATGGGTAGGATTTGATATCGGACTTTGAGGGAGAAAAGAAAGGCGACTTTAGGCACATTAATACTTGTGTTTTAGTTCAAATCAGGAGTGTGCTTTTGATCTGAATCTCGTGATCGTCTCTGATTTGCATCACAGAGTGATCTTGGAGCACAAAACACCTGCGTTCCTTTTGGGTGGAACTAAACCAAAAAAATGCTCATGCCTGATGTGTTCCAGCTGTTAGTGGCAACTGGTCTGATGTGAACCCCTCTGAGCTGTGTATAGTGCGGGCATCACGTTCTCAGCACCAGCTGTTTCATGCTCTGTATTTGCTCCTATTGCACTTCACCACTTGCTTATGCAGACAGTCTCTCTTTCTTCTCCAAAGGCAATAAATATCCTGTATTCCCAAATAATGTAAAAGGTCGTTACAGCACCGTAGAGCTCTCTCTGATATTCTGTATCTACTGTAACTTCTTTTTCACCTTGGTTTTATGTCTTTGCTGTAGTTGATTATGGTACTTCAGGTACTGATTGTCTTCAAATGCAGGCTGACTGGGGCTGGCTTTCTTTTTAAGCATCTTGATTTCCATAGTTATTTGCTACCTGAGCTTGTTTGCAGATTGTTTGCAATGGACAACATTGAAAGCAATACAACTGCAAACTAAAGCGCAGAAGAATACAGGCAGGGAAGACTCTGGGTGTATATAGGTGGTACTGTCCTCTGCTGAATGGAGTTTAAGCTGCCAAAATGTCCCAGACACTATTGCCAAAAGCCTTGGTAGAAAAAGGTCTGATTCATGCAAATAAACACTGTGTGCAAGACAAAGACATGTTGCAGACTCACGGCTGAAGGCAGCTACAAAGAAAGGTAAAGTAAAATGTCAGGTAGCATCTCGGTAATGGAGCACCATCCAAAGCACTCAACAAATGCTTTTTATGCATGTTTGTTTTTTTTTTTTCTTAAGAAGGGTCTATTAAAAGCATGAGAGATATGAATAAGGATTTCTACAGACCACCTTAATTCTAGCTCTGCCTAAAGTTGTCACATTTGACATTCACTTAGCTATATGCACAGGATAATATAGAGGGAAGATGTCCCAATCATTACAGTAGTAGCTGTGCAGAGTTAGGTTTTCCAGTACACTTCAGATTTGTTAGGGAAGTTCTTTAGTTTCTCTAGATCTCTATTGCCTGTCTGCAAAGCAGGAGCAAAGTACATTGTAGACTCAAAAAACCATGCATGCTGCGAGAATGAAGTCTGTATAAATAGCTACAGGGGGGTTCAAAGCACCTGCTGTGATTGTGTCTTACACAAAGTTATCTTCCTGTCTTTCATATGAGCCATGTCTCATCCTGCAAGGTAAACTAATTCTGCATCAAATGTCTGCTTTGCCAGGCAACTGGTTTCCACACTTGCTGCATGAAGGTAAATTGGAGAGATTCTTCTTCTTCTTGGCTTCCTTAATGATGGTGAACGCCCTGGGGTTCTGGACGATTGCACACAGGTATGTGTGAGAAAATGAAAGCCTGATGTTTAATTTGTAGATATGGGTAGAAATTCTTGCAAAACCTGTAAAGTAGTGTGTAATAAAGAACTGGCAGTGATAGATCATATGTTATCATTCAGGGTTCAGACTTTAGTATTTTTCATCTGCCTTGAGGAGAGAGATTTCACAGTAAAAATTATGTGGTAAGGTTAATAAAAAAAAAAAAAAGACTGATGTAATTAGCCTTAAATATTTAAGGGGTTTTATTAATATAAAAATGCCTTGAAGAAAGAAGAGCATCCTATTCTTTACAGAAGGGCGTAAAAATGTTGGCATGGAGTTTAGATCACAGCACCAAGGTATCTCAATCATGGAACTGACCTCCACTGCACTTGGCTTTGTACCAATATATAGAAAACGTTGCTGTTGTCTCAATGAGCTTACATCTTTAGTATGGGACAGTAGCCGAAGGGGTTGCAAGAAGACGGCAGACCGCTGCTGGCTAATGCTGTATGCAGTGGTTTCAACAGAATAACTGAAATATTTTCTGATACTCCACTGGGCAATGAGATAAAAGCAACTTTCTGCTGGAGGCAATGGAATTGCTCAGTTAGCCCCCACACAGGAAGCAATTTTATGCCACCTATAGAGCCTAGGTTTAATGCCTGTATGTTGCCTGTAAAATGCAAGGAACTCACAACTGCAATCCCTTTTACATCCAGGGTGGTTTGAAAATTGGCCTGCCTCCTGTATTCCGGAACATTTAATCACAGTTAACTTTCTGTTGTCAGTGTTATAAGTAATACTCATAGTCAAGAACAGGGAGGGAAGCAACCTGTGTCACCACAAGTGGGAAGGGTCACGTGCGAGTGGCATTCTCTCTTAGACATTGGGCTGCAGTTCTACGGAAATCTTTCAGAAACCTTGATGAAGTCGTGATTTGATAATGACTGTAATAGAAAATTTCCAAGGGCAGTGTACTTCTCGTACTCTTGAGAAAAATACTGCTTTTTCTATTACATATAGCGCAACTTTGCAGCACCAAAGATTACCATAGCGTCTTGTCAATTATTTCAATGTAACTTGAGACACAAGTGTCCATTTATTGCGGTGGCTAGTTCTTGATTCTCATCTTTTAAATGTGACCTGAGTCATGATTAGAAATGTTTCTCCTGCATGTACTTTGTCTTCCTGTCATAAAATGGGATTTTATTCTTCTGTAAAATGAAATTTTCATTTGTGACATTTACTGCTGAAAACTAAAAGGGTTTGGTTGTCAAAAAGTGGCCATAAAATTGGATTGAACTCACAATTTAACATATTTTGATGAGAAAATTTGTTTTAAAAAAAGTTTTTAAAAATTTTATTTCAAATTGGTATTTCACTTCAAAATCAAGGTACTCATTTTTCAGTAAGACAAACAAAACCTACATGAAATATATTTTTTTTCTGAGGTCAAATGTAATTGTTTCATTTTGTGCTGAATAAGAATTCTCACAGAGGGGAAAAAAAAGGGTGAGGTCTATTCAGATAGACGCTGATTTAGGGGTGGGGAGAAATCAGGCTTTAAAACTCTGAATTAGAAAAAATATATTAAAATTTCTCTGAGGGGAAAAAAGCATGTTTCTTTTTAAAATTTGTTAAAATGACACAGTACAGCTATTATTAACACCTGCATCCCATTTGGCACTTCTCATCCTGAAGTTCTGAAAGGTCCTAGGAAAACAGATATCACTATCCTATTTTTTTGGCTGCTTAGAAGTCCAGGACTCAAAAGGCAGTGTAACTTGCAAAATATTACCTAATAAACAATGGGTGAAGCTAATCCCGGAAAGGATGATTATTTTAGTATTTTCCTTCCCTATCCTTCCTCCCAGATACAACAATCTGAATCAGGAATACACCAATGAATTCAGAGGAAGTCTTCCTGAAGAAAAACTTTTGAAGCCTGAAAAAGCTATCAAGCATTATGATAGTGTCCTGGAACGTTCTCCCATTTTGTCTCCTATGGAGAAAACCTGATTAAATTTCACCCTTGTTTGACTAAATTTTGATTGTGTTACTAACCAGCTTTCTAATGATAAATTACCTTGTGTACTTAAGCGGAACTGCCAATATATTTATGAATTGTCTTAGGAATAATAATGTTATTTGTAAGTTTACAAAATAGCAGTCGTTGTAGGATTTGGCCTTGTAGGATGCTGCACTGTTGTAATGCACATCGAGGACAATGAGAGCTCACTGCTTGGAATGGTTGATGGAGAGAGGCTTTTAATCTCTATAGGGAAATAGATGGGTATCCACATGTATTTGTACTTAGTAATGGTTCAAAATTAATAAACTTGTGTATACATTTGTTTAGCAAATTACTTTGTGACAGTGTCATTTACAAATAATTTTGGAGTCTGGTATTGGCTGGTGGATACTTGGGAGACTTCTGTGCTATTCTTGGCTCTGCTACTTATCTGCTACCCAGCCTTCAGCATGTGGCTTTTTTACATCAGTAAAATGGACACAGCAAATTGCTTTGAGATCTACCAAAAATATACTAGAAACTATATACTAGTAATAAGCCCATACAGTACGTCATGAAACATTGATGCTGAGGCATCTAGCCTTTTATTTGGCAGAAGCACTGTGAGATTTGTCATTCCTAAAGGATGATATACAGAAAATTGCTAGTAGGAGAACAGAAGACTAGAATTTATTTACATCAAAATTACTAATTGTAGCCCAGTTGAGGGGGGTGAAGGAAATTAGGAAAAGAAGACTGGGAAAGGTAGATGCAGTTGGAAATGGGGGGAAAAAAAAATTATTAGTAAAATGCATTTCACTTTAAAAATCTAAACAGTGTTAAACACTCCCCAAATTGGCTGACTTGGGTCTTGTGAGCAATGCTAATCTAGCACTTAACTTTTTTTTTTTTTTTTAAAGTTCTATTACTAAAAAGAGTGAAGATAGAAGTGGGGTCTTTATGTGACGAAGAAACATACTGAACCCAAAAACTAAAGGAGCACTTTGATATCAAGATGTTCATATTGGAAGTGGTAGTCAAGCCAGGATGCTTGCTAGATATGAGGAATGCTCTACCACAAGAGAAACTACATTAAAGGAATATAATTCATGGAAGTGACACAGAGGGTAGTTTGTGAGCTGAAACTATGAAAGAGCTGGTAAAGGAAATAATCTGTCCACCGTTAACCATATTTAATGCTGTAACTTTGGGTTGGGCGTTGCGGGAAGGGGAGCAAAACGTAGTAAATACATCTAAGAAGTAGGAAGGAAGGCAGTCAGGAGCTGCTAGTTTGATCTCACTAGTATTTAAGTTTGTTTGGTTTTTTTTTTAAATTAGAATATTTAAAGTAACGAGATAAAAGGAAAATAGAATAAAATGCAACACAGATGTATCAAAGGTAGATTTGCCAGACTACCTTAATGTCTGTGTCTAATGAGAATTCATTTTCTAAAGAAAACATAGTAGAGATGATCTGCCTTGATTTCAGTAAAGCATTTGACACATGCCCCATGGGAAATAACTTGTGAAGGTGGAGATCAGGGTCAGCAGAAGAGCTACCACGTGGCTGAGGGACCCGTTAAAGCCCAGATGGCAACAGATATCGTAGAAAGGGGAGGTATCCATCTGGAAGAGAGTTTTTTGTGGAACTTGTATAATATCTTCCTTCATAGTAAAAGAGAATGTGATCCTAGGATGCACTGGTGGAGATGGAATAAGTAAGTATATCTTCATACAAGTTTATCTGAAATGGTCATCCATGTCAAAGATGTGCTTTCTGACTAGTGTGGGACATCATTCCTTAATGGTGGAGCTGAGTGTACCACTCCTTGTTTGCCCTGTAAGAAGTGGTGTGGTGGGGAAAAAGGCTGCCTGCTTGCCTTGCCCTGGCTCTTGCCCTGCCAGCAAGAGACAGCCTCTTTCTCCAAAAGTGACCACATAAGCGACTGCATAAGCTGGGCTGGGGCTGTGAGAGGGAGAGGCAGCGAAAGGCTGAAGGACCTAGTCTCCAAGGGCTCCGGAGAGTGGGAGACAGACTAATTTCCACATATTTGAGTAAACCTGTCCATCCCACTTGACAGTTATTTGCTTGTAAGGTATTATTTTCTAAATGGTATTTGTATTGAGATAAACCCAGCTTTAAGCCATGGAAACTCCTAGTTTCTTTCCATAAAGAAAAAGTGAGAAATTTCTGAATACTTGATTTGACCTTTGTCTTGGCACAGAAAAGCTGCAAAGATGCTGGCTGGAGTCTGCTGACAAGAGGTATGTGGTCACTGTCAATGCATTTGAGAGTTATACACAAAAGGAGAACTATTATGTAATCAAAGGGTAAAATCTAAGATTTGAGCCAGTGAGTATAACTGGGCTGGAGACACTTTTAACACCTAATGATAATTAATTTTTTTTTTTTTTAAATGCAAAAATAACAGCAGTTTGGAACCATTTACATCAAGAACAGGAAAACAAGAAACCTAACTTTCTTTTAAGTGTTTCCTCTGGTGCATGTGCAGGCTGAATGACCTCAAACTTCCTAAGACCCTTTTACTTTTTTTTTTTTTTCCCCTTCCTTTTCTCAGAAATCAAAATGTGAGAATAGATGACAGCAGAGAATGAATGCAGCTATTGTGGTTTAATTGTCTGATGAAGATCTCATGCAATCATGCAAGAAAGGTTTTCAGCAATGGAGAAGGAAGCAGTTGAGCAGCCTTCATAAAGGAGTGCTCTGGAAGATACGAGTTAGAATGGGCTTTTGGATGAAGAGTTGACTACTGAAAACTCTCTGCCTTCTTCACATGGACTGGAGGAAGGCTTTTCCTATCAGATTTAGTTAAGAATTTGGCCTTTTGTATGGATGGCAAAAGAAAAGGGGTACTGATTGTTAGATTTTTACTTATTTCAGCTGGTGGTGCAGAGGAAACTATATGCAAAAGTCTATCAATCATGCTCACTGTTATGACAGAGCAATTTAGCGGTTATACCCAACAGACGGGATGCTTCTTGAACTGCAGCATCTGGGACTCCATGCAAAGCTGATGGAATCCTTTGTACTTTCAGAGCACTGCCTAAATTTTGTAAATCTTGTACCAGCACACAGTGAAATTAGTATGAAGGACTGTATAGGTTTGGTCTTGACTTTGAAAGAAGCTGCTTTTCACATCTGGTTTAATACATTAGAAAAAATGAGGGGACAGAAAAAATAAGGAGATGTGTGTGCACATGAAATAATGCAGTAAGCAGCTGGAAAATATTAGAATAGCATTCGTTTGTTCAGCATTTTGTTGGTCTATGGCAGTTTTCATGGGAGATAACAAAACATTCAGATCTGATTGCCTGTGTTTGAGGTCACCTGTTGATGTTGCTTTGCACAAAGTAAATCTAAGATAAGCATGTTTTAATCCTCACCATAAAGGATTTTGAAATTTATTGTGGAAAAAGTTGCCTCCTAAGTGAGGTTAGGAGTGCCCAGAAACATCCCAGTTCAGTTTTGTAGTTTGAGTACTGCCTAAATTTTCTAAATCTTGTCCCAGCACACAGTTAAATTAGTATAAAGGACTCTGTAGATTCAGTCTTGACTTTGAAAGAAGCTGCTTTTGTGCTGTCTACCAGCTCTGGTTATAACTATTTGAGTAGGTGCTGTGCTCAGCGGAGGTCATTACTAACCTTGAATAGCCATATGTATTGTTGATTACTGCTGGTACAGTTTTGGGGGTTTTTTTGAGGGTTTAATGTGTGTTTATACTGTATTCACGAATGCACATACAAAAAACACAAGTCCTGTCCCAGACAGTTCGTTGAGCACCTCAGTTAAGTCTAAATGCATGGGACACCATTTTGAGTGAGGGAGGGTGGAGAAAGCTCACTGGAGAGGATTAAGATCTCCATCTGTTAAGTTTGCACTGATGATAAAACACATGCTCCCAGTTGGAACAAGATGCATTAAAAGAGCAATTTCACTTCTACTGCCTAGCAACAATGTCATTGAGCACCTGCAATAGTTTAAACATTAAGCATAATTGGCTTTGCTTGACATAAATCTGTAGTTTTGTAAATAAGAGCAGTTGAGTTTCCATGTAATACCAATTAGCTATAAGGAATGCTTTGTTTGCTGAAGCCTGCAGCTTTGCAGAGGAAAGAGGGAGTTGTTAAGACTCAGCAGTAGCAGTCAGGAGGTAGAACCCAGATCAGACATTACCTAGGCTTTGAGTGTCCTTGTGCAAGTTATTTAATATCTGTTTCAGTCAGGTTCCCTAGGTATGAAAGGGAAGTCTTTTCTGGTAAAGAACCCTGAGTGTGTCTGATTAAAATACCTTGGGGGTAATTTTACAGCATTAAACTGAGCTGTCTAGGTCTGGATTTCTTTTCCCTTCTTTTAGTTGGAGCTACTATTGCATCTTGAAAGTTCTTGTAAATTTTCTAGAATTGCTTGCTTTCTGCCGGTGATGGAAGAAAGAGGTGCGTGACCCACTTGATATGAAAATCAGTCTTTTTCAGCTTCTGTGGGAACTCTGAGTTGGAAAGATGAGGTAGGAGAACGCCTTCCTTGTGGCCCTAGAGCAGAGCTGCAGAGCAGAACTAAAGCTTTTAGACTTCAGCTTCGTGTCTGTTTGCTGTAACAAGTACTTAGATTTGCCTTGGCAAGGGCAAATACAGCTACCTTCCAGAGGGTGTTTTGAAAGTCTGCTTTTATTTAATCTTTAAAAAAAAAAAAAAAATTCACAAGTATCCTTATCATGTATCTGTTCTGAATAGAATAAAAATGACCTTTTCCTTTCTATCTACCTGGTCTCTGGAAAGTCTCACCATAGAAATAATATTCTGATGGTGTAGTACTTTAAATTATTCTAGTTTCAGTCTCTGTCTGTAACTGTAAATATAGATTTCCTTGATTCAGAGAAGGTTGACATCTGAACCTTACGCAGTCTACTAGTACTGGTGCTGACACTTTAAAGTTAGTCAATCAGTTCTAATACTCAGTGGTAGTAAGACTGAAAGGAGCTGCTCTGACAACGATTTCTCAGTGTTTTGAAAATACTTCATCTCTGCAGAGTGCTGGATAATGCACCCTAAGACTACCAAATTGTAGATACAATCTACACTTTTGTTGGGGGATACATGGCTCAGAAAGAAAATTAGCAGAAACTAATTAATTAAATAAATAAATAAATAAAACAAATATATCTACAGTTTGGCTAGGGGTTAGTCTACCACCTTTCCAAACACCAGGATTTTGTGTAGAGCCAAAATGTGCTCATTCCAATTATAACACACTTCTGAGAAAAAGCACGTGTCTAGAAAATATTGCAGATATTAACTTTACATTTTGAGGGTTAGGCTTCTTTCCTGTTAATATGGGAAACTCCTGTTCAAGTGCTTGCTTTCTCACATCTGGAACAGCTTAGCTTAGAACAGAGGTTTTGAAACTGAGTCTTGTATACCCAGCAGTGTGCTGACTGGATGGAGACTGAATGTAGGTGTGTATATTTTCTTACTTAATTTTTTTTCCTCTCGTTTTCCTTTCAGATCAGAAGAAATGTTTTGAAATCTGAAGCACTTAACAAACAAACCAAAAAACCCAACCACCTGGGGGAGGGGGGGAGGGTGAGTTGCGGAACCAACAAAAAAAACCTTAAAGCAGTCGACGTTTGTCCTACCTGCCTTGTAGCCTGGTAAAAAGCATCTTTTGAAACCAGATCCTGAATGCTTTCATTGTCACGTCATGTGAACTTCAGAAGCAAGATCACTGATGAGGTTGGGGATAGTAGTTATAGTAGCACTTAGTAAAAAAGCACAGCAAGTTATCTCAGCTTTGTTTTTCCTATGGTCAATGAATACCATATAAAGATACTGTCTATTTAGCTGGCAGAAAGAGGCAACCTTTGATACCAAGCAAAATCATAAGTTCAAAACAAATGTTGAATAGTAAACCAAAGGTTGCAAGAGGATGCTGCTTGAAAGCAAATCCAGCATTACATGCAATGCTGAATTTCTTTTCCTTGGCTCATAGAGTTTTCCTATTGTCTTGAAATTGTTCCTTAAAATATTCAGGTGAAAAACCTGAGAGATTTCAATATCATGCTGACAGATTATAACCCCCTCAACGAGCTTTGTCACTGTTTGTAAAGAGCTGTCATTTAGTGGAAACGCTCTTTAAGCTTAAGCTGTTTGTAAACTAAACTTTAATGGTGAGAATATTGTGTAAAACCTTAAGCAGCAAAAAGTTCTGCCTTACGTATTCTGTGAAAAACAGCTAGGGAATGTCTGTGGCTTTAAGGGAGAAACTTCATTGCAGAGATACAAGTACAGAAATGATGCAGGCCTTGCAAAAGACCTTTCAACAACAGAGAGAGCAGCAAACTGTACCAAGAGGGGAGGAAGGTGATTATTACCTATTTGAAAATGGTGTTGCTTCATTATGGAAGAGCTTCTGATTGCTGCTCCTTGCTTGGGGTAGGAAATGTTTATGAGAATACATGAGAGGGATGAAGGTCTTGCATAGATGTTAAAAAGACTAAATACAGTGGCAGTGAGGGAACACCTGAAGTATGTATTTCTTGTATTTAAAAAAAAAAAAAAAAATTGACCAGAAAGAGGGTACTCTTGTAGTTCTGGCTGAAATAGTTGAAGGGTATAACTTAATAAATCCAGTGCTTCTTTTCTTTTCAGTTCCGATGTGAATTACCAGTCAATTGATTCTTGCCTTTGCAAAGTTTGTTCATCTGATTAATGGCTAAAGTGGACTATCCTATGCTCAGTTATTTAAAATAACAGCCCCTGTTGTAGCGAGGGTTAACTAAATCATGGCAATTTTGTTTTTGTTCTTTCCTCCAGTTAGCATTTTCAAGCTATCTTTCTATGCACTCAGTGATTCGTACGCCTACCTTTCGACATTCTTTAAAAAACAATATTTTCACTTTCTTAGAGCCTTTTTAAGATGCAGCGAGTTCCAAATAATCACTTGCGCAGATGCTCATAAATGCTTTTTTTTTTTTTGAGATACTTGTGCAGTTCCGACACAGGCTCAGGCATGTAGATCCTTCAGAAATGCTCAGAGAGAGTGGCCCAATTTAAATTATCTATTGAATGCTGAAACACAAATTGCACATGAAATCCCCAAGCTTCAGGGGTCTCTGGCAGGTCACATCCTACCAGTCACTCAAACATTTAGTCAGTGCTACCCCCATGCACCTATGAAACTGAGGCTGTTTGACACCTCTGAGAATATTTCTCATGTTAGATCTGTTGTAAATGAGCACATGGTCCAGAATAATTAATGGTAACACTTCAGTCCTTTTTTGACAGAGTTGTGTTTCTTATGCAGTTTGTGCTGGTCTGTCTATTTAACTGCAATCAGCCATGCCTGAAAGACAGGAAAGAACAAGACGGACAAGTGTGTCAGTGAGTGAACCTCTTTTCTGTAATTAGAAATGCACAGGGAATAAATTATTCTCTAATTCAAGCTGTCCAGCTCACACTAATAATAACAACCCAAGAAGCAATCTGTTTATAAAAATTAAAACTGAATTTGTGAGACTCCTTAGTGCAAGACGGGATTTGCTGTGTAGTCTTGTTCTAGTTTATCATGTTTAAAGGGCTCTATCAAGGCATTATGAGTGCTTCAGGCTGGACTACACAGCGATTTCATGCATGCGTTTCTATCGCACAAGATTAGCTAAAACTTAAGCAGGGATAACTGTAGCAACTCTGGGCCAGATTCTTCTCTGCTAAATTAATGGCTGATAAGGAACAAATGCCACAGAATAAAGGTATGAGCAAACTTGGCCGAAGCCTTTTTTTTTTTTCTTCTGTGGACACCTTTTAATACTTCTCCATTCAATTGTCTTCCAGCTTGCATGGGCAAAACCTTTTCTGCGGAGGCACTGGGGAGGACCCTAGCAATGGCTCGATAGTTTTTTTTGTTTTGTTTACCTACGTATAATTGCTATGAGTCTGGTAATTCTTTGTAAACACTAATGGGGCTTAGTTGTATCTCTAATGGCTAAAGATTTAATTTAAATTACTCCATAGTGGGCCTTACAATTTTCCAACCATGGTAATATTAAAACTGGAGGAATCAGACTGATTCTGAAGGGTCTATCTTACTATCACAGCCATAAGATTATAGGCTAAATTCTTCCTTCACTGGGCTCTAGGGCAAAGAGAATGGATGGGATCTTGAACTTTTGGGCCCCAAAATGTTTGGCTCAATGGATTTTAACTGTTTCTTGGTGTTTTTGTCTATTTTTTTTTTCCTAAACTTACATAGGCCTTAATTATGGCTAACTTCTAATTATAGCACCTGATTAAGATGCAAAAAGCTGAGTGCTGGAGAGTGCAGAGCACTCTTACTTGACTTCAGCTTGGAGTCAAGTGGAGATGTAACGTCTTGAGAGTGGAGGAGGTGCCAGAACTAGCTTTCCAACAACAAGTCTGAAAATGAGAGTGCACAGTCTCCATTTTAAACCCAGGAAAGTAATCAGGTCTCAGGATTAGATATGTTACTTATCCTCCTTTAGAGCCAAAAGCTATAAAGAAACTGCTCAGAATTTGAACAGCTGTCATAAAGCATCCCTGACATTTTTAAGCAATCTCAGATCTTTGGATGAAGAGTCATGATAGTAACTCTTATTTTTGGAAGGCTGAAACATACACAATGAATTCCTCTGTCAGACAACATGCTGCAAAAGAGAGTGACTACGAGAAGTCAGCCTAACAGGTAACAAATTTTTATTATTATTGTGAAATCTCAGCAAATCACTTTATCCATTTTATTCTTCATACAAAGCATATGTATTATGGTCAGTTGCTGATCTGAAAGTATAGATGAGATCCAGGGGAGGGAACAAAAGCTGTCTAGGTTTTCTGGCACATTTGTGTATATACATCACTTCAAACCGAGTAGAACAAGCTTGAAGAGTCACTGGCCAGTAATTCAGAGTACCTAATTAATTTAATTGCAAACCATGAAATTCTCAAATTAATTTATTATTCAAATATATTCATGCACTTCCCTCCCCCAGGGCTCTTCCCCTGAAAAAACCTGCCTTTTCAGTGCAGCTCTGTTTTGTGAACATCTGAAATCTGAACAAAAGAATATCCACAGTGTGTCAGACCAGTCATCCTTCTAATGGTGTGTGAGGGGAAAAAATACAGAACCCTTCCAGGCATCCAGGCTGAAGGAATTATCTTTAGTTCTGTGTTTCTGTTTGTCCCAATAGCTTATGTAACTAATCAGAATACTACTAATAACTAAACGTGATACTAATTGCCAGTTTAGCATATTCTAGTGAAATGTGTGATTTAGGTACTTGGTTTCAGTTTAGATCTGGTTTTAGTATCTCTCTGCTAGTGCTTGTGCTCTTGCAGGTTTTTTTATGCTTCGCTTTTTGAAGTCCAAGGTGAAGTCAGCTGTGGCCCAGACCCTTCACTGATAAGGCTTCTACGAGTGGTAGGAAGGGGAGGAAGGATGGAGGAGAGAGCGTAAACTCACTTTCACAGAGTGCAAACTCTTCAAATAATTTTTTGTGTGAGCAACTGCTGCCCTTCCCATAGCTTCGTAGTTCTAACATCTAATATCAGTGAGCTGTGCTAATAAAAGGAGGTGGGGACAGAGGAGGGATCTGGTGCTTTTTGTGGTGTAACCTCTCATTACAAACGTGACATAAGCCATGAGCTATCAGAACTTGAGTTTTCTAAGTCCACAAAACAGACACAAGGCTGATTTGAAATTTGCTTTTGAATCTATTAGTAGGAAATTCCTTCCATTAAAAAATAGGATGATCTCTTTCCTTTTTATCATGGTAAGCAAGGCACTTGGTCCTTCCTTGATGCCAGAATCAGGTCTGGCTTTTTGTCATGTGACAAAATAAATAAAAATGAGTTGAACCTCTCACATGACCTGACCTCAAAAGAAGGATGTGTAGAAGTAGTCTTCCTGGTGTACTTTGGGATTTGTTTTTGTTTTCCTTTGCCTCCTCCAGCTTTCATCCCACCAGTGCCCTCAAAGCTTTGATATGAAGAGCACCCCATGGCGTTACAGATGTTCTCTTGTTATTTCAGCTCTTTTGGATGCTTTTGACTGGCAGCTGCTCGGTGGTCTTATGCTGGCATCCCTGCTCCTGCTCACCTTTCCTCTCACCTGTTATGGCACGAGGGTCTTTTCCATTTGCCCCATTGCACGCCACGCTCTAATCCAGGCTTCCTGCACATCTCCTCTGAAGTAATCCTGCTTTCCCGGCTCCTTCTGAGGATCTGTCACCCGGCCTCGCTCGGTGTTGTGGTTACTAAGCATCGAGTAGACACCAGGCGAACTTGGTGGAAACTGTATTCAAAGAGTGTTTCTTTCTCAGCGTGTGCGATCTGCTGTTCCCTGCTCTCCGGTTTGCTCCCGCACGTGTGGGCACGCGCGCGTGTGCCTGGGTGCCTTGGGGATTTGATTACTGTGGGGATCATCGCTGCCTCTGTCCTTGCACGCTCCCCACTCTTTGTCAGATCTGCTGGTTTTGCAGCTGCCAGGTAGATGGTGTCTGCGCGGCGTTTGAGGAACAGTGGGGACATCCAGTGGTCACATGGGTTATAATTAATTACTCCCGATCCCGTCAGTAAGATCAAATTTCCAAGCTTTCTTGTTTTCTCAGCGTTTGACTTGTTTTTCATCGTAGCTCATTATGCTGTAAAGTGCCTGACAGAAGGTTGGGATGACTTCTTTCGTCTTTTTCTTTTTCTTCCCCCCCCCCCCCCCCACGCTATGTGATGTTGCTTCGTATCTATCAACAACTGAAATCAGGAAATTGAGTCTCTCTCAGAAAAATATCTAGAGATATCTTTTAATTGCTTTTCAAATGAAGAATTTGGAAGAAAGAGTAAGGAAAGTATTAGCTATTATTGTGGATGCATAATACTGGAATAACTGGTAAATAAATGTTATTGCTAGAAGTGACAGAGATTTTTTTTTTTTAAATTGATGACGAATAGTCAAACTTTTTATACAACTTTTTCAAATTACCTCATGCATAATTCATGTGTACCTTGGTTCATCTGGAGTCTGTAATGAGACTGAGAGGAGCCATCTCCTTCCCTTTTCTGAATCTGGCAGTGATCAGATTCAGTCACCGCTCATCGGGGGAGCGGAGTCTCCCATTTTTCTGACTGAGTGGGCTTTTCTGGAATAATTCTGAATGGGGTAGATATCAAAATAAATGAATAAAAAAAGACCTGTTCTGTGGCTGTCATAATACAGAATAACTTCATCAGTGAATTCCAGACCTTTACATCAGAGGATGGAAGGTGTTTCTTGCTCTGCCCTGTCTAATGACTGCTTGTTGTATGATTGTGCAGAGGAGGCAACTGTCCTTTGCCCGCTTAGTAACTCTAGAAAAGGCACTAGCTGATCTTCCAGTTAGTAGCATCAGAACAGCAAAATGTCTATTGCTGTGCATCAGTATAGCCACAGTTGCGCCCTAGTTTTGTTCAGAAATATGAAAAAAGAATATGAACCCTCCAGAGATCAAGAGAGCACATAAAAATCTAACTTAATTTCTTTTTTTTTTCTTTAGAAAAGAAATTAATTTTATTTAACATTACTATATTCCTCTTAGTCCATCTGATACTGGAAACACTGCCTTTTTTTGTTGTCAAACTACAAACTAATTTAAACAATATGATTGTTCCTCTGCTGTTTTTTGTTTCCACATTGAGATAAAATTTGTGGAAGCTATGGGAGGAATTCTAGTAAAGGTCACTGGCCTAATCATAAAATGTCTTCAAAATTTTTATGATCCTTTAATGGAGTGCTATTGGATAATTCCTCCTGGAAAGGATCTAGTTCTGTAATAAATCCTTTTGAAGGAACATTGCAACTTTAGTACAGCTCTCAGCAACTCTTTTCCCCAGGTTTGCATGTGGTACCTTGGTGGCAGTGACCAGTAGAAATGCCTTAAACATTTGGAAAAAATATGATGCACAAATGAAGCGAGAGAGAAGTAATGGTAATGTTTAAACATTACCTTGATGAAAGAGTATGACAATTTCAACACGGAAAATTCTTATAAAGGAAAAACGTTTATATGAAATGCATTTGTCATCTGAACAAGTTATGTCGAATTATCTCCACTTTATTTGTGAAATGATATTTGTTCCAGTGTATCATGATGGTTAAATTTAAACAAATCCTTAATTTTGCCTGGGTAATGGAGATTATGGGAATGCCAGACTGGAAAAGCTGTGGTGTTCTTCCATTTTCTGTTCTTCTTTGGTATTTTCCCATGCAAATTCATCTTCAATCCCTGCTTCAAAAATGTGGATAAACATCATAAGGTAAATAATGGGTGTGACTGGATTTATGTCAGAAGTGAGCATTTACATACCCTAATTTCTAAAAACAAGTTTCTCTTTAGGCCAGCCCTGTGCCTTTTATTGTCTGGTGGAAATCTTCCAAATATTGAATTGTTCTTAACGATACCGAGCTTTGAAACAAACTAGTTTCGAAGGGCAGAATAAATGTTATGTGCGTGGTTTTTACATGTTGCTGACAATGCAGTATTGACCGTTCTTGTTATTTCCTTAAAATAAAATGGAATTCTAGGACATTTGAGGGGGGTGCTCAGGAAAACTCAGGGCTGCACATCCTGTGTAGCAGGTCGTTAATCAGCTCAGCAGCAGAGCTGAGACTACACGGCAGCTCACCTGTTTCCTCCTCCACTTCTTTCTGGAGGGAGCTGCTGCTTCTACTTAATGTCTCCAAACAACCTACAGTAATATGCATTTGAAGTTCTGCCAAAGGAAAGTGTAACAGTGTTTGACAGTAGCGGATATTGTGAAGATGGGGGGGTTTTTTGTTTGTTTTTTCATTTCTTGAGATGAGCCTTTCCGTTTTTGCTTGAAGTTTTGCTTGATTAATGCATTCATTAAAGAGGAGTGACGGTAATGATTAAACAAAAACATCTTTAAAATGCAGAGTTCATTTCAACCCATTTGGTTTTGTTGCACATAAATTGGATTGGCATTGCATCCTGCACAGCAGGTACTCCTCTTGAAATCAAAGACAGATGCTTTTATAGGATTAGAAAGGATATCTTCAGGGGTGGAGGAAGAGATTGAGGTTGGGGGTGTTTGTTGCTTTTTCTTGGACTTTTTAGTAATAATGGTAAATGAATAATGATAATACTGCTGTTTTGTCTGCCTTGAGTACTAATAATAGTTTGCGCACAATTAAAAGGAAATAAAAGCTCCATTGTAACTTGAATTGTTAACAAATCAAGAATGTTTAATTGAGATTCTTTCCCTCATAAATAGCTAATGACACCTGAGTCTGTTTGAATTATAATACTAAATATCTCTGAATGAAAATATTTGACTGCTGAGTCATGCCAGGCAGCCACTTTTTTTTTTTTTTTTAATTATCTGGCAGTGTACATGTCTTTTAAGAGCTTCCCAAATCCCTTAACCTAGTCTCTGCTCAAGTAGAAACCTGGTGAGGGAGCTGCAGCTTGCAGGGACTGTAGCTGGTTATAATAAATACAATTGAAGCATGTCTCTTGAATGGGAGGTCTCAAAGACTGAGTTGTGTGCAGAAGTGCTGATCTTCCTCAAATGCACTGCAGCCAGTGGATTAAGGAAGCACAGAGGGGGACAGGTCTAGGGTCACTTCTATGACTCTGGCAGTACCTTCCAGTTAAAATGCCCATGTTGGCTGCCCTTTAAGAGGTGTGATCTACAAGAGTCATGAGCACCCTGTGAAAATCTACTTTGGATGAAATATTATCTTGAGCACCCAGATCCAATTTGTCAGCAAGCTACAAGCCAACATTTCCCGCAAAACATTTTGAGATTGTTTGGCATGAAAAATGATCATAACATCATGTTGACTTTGGGGCTCCTGAATTGGAGTACCTTCCTAGTAATCTGCTGTGCCTAATCATCCAGTATTTCTGCACATTATACCCTTTCTGATAGTGGCTGCTGTAGCTTGCATTGTTCACTACTTTCCACATAACCATTCCATTCCACATTTATGGCTTTACAAAATATTTCTTATTTAATCTCTATCTAAAGATATATTCAAAGAGCTTCCCCTGCCTCTTGGCACTATAAAGATCAAAAACATTGGATTTTTCCAACTGAAAATATAAAATCCTTTTTTTTTTTTTAAATACTCTATTATCTTTAGTCAAATCTTAGCCTGACCTGTGCAGAAGAGAGTTGAAGGGAGGAGCAGCTTGCTGAGAATATTCACTTTTTTTAGTGTCACTGTTAATTTCCTTACTGTGTCCAAAGATTCAGATTACGTTCTGGGTTCACTTCCCTCTGTATTGTTCAAATACAACAGATGGAGTGTCTCTAACCCCAGGAATTTGTTGGTGCCTTTTGAAACAATGAAGAAAAGAATGCTGAGAAACAAGAGAGAAATATCGCGTATTCCAAGCAATTAAAATTTTTTTCAGCTAATGTCTTTTGATAACATCATTTCATGTGATTTGAGTTTCATCTCAGCTGTTGGTGAATATTATCAGTTCTAGATCATGAGAATCATGACTGCAGTGGACTGTGGTTCAGGGTTTCATACCTGGTTTCGTTTTGCTGCCTGGCTTGACTTAGTCTTCTGTGCGGGCCTGAGCGTGCCCAGTAAGGTTTGCGTGAATCTGCGGCATGACCGATGGGATTCTTCAATCCTAAAGTCCTAAAATTGCCATAAGGGTATGCTGTTATTGTTGTTAATACCATAAGGTATTGTTGTTACTGTTTGGGGTTTTTTTTTATACTTCCTACATTTTGTCTGTAATGTATATGGTTTAGAGAAGCTAAGAACTACATTTAGATTTTGGTGATCATACCACAGTAAGGTGTGGCATTTTGTCATTCATGACTTTACTGCTGCAGAAAAATACTAAAGTCCAGGAATCTGCAAATTATAATTATTGTCCCAGACACTTAACCTGACTTTATTTTCAAAACTGATCTCTACTGCATATTTAACCATATATTTTTCTCCTATTTAAAGTCTTTTCAAGGTTTGCTTAACATTAAATTTCTTTATCTGTGTTCAATATGAATTCCTAGGCTGGTATAGTCAGTTCTTTATGGGGTTGGGTTGGTTTGGTTTGGTTTTCAGAATAAAATATCTTAACCTATATAGTTCATATAGCCTGGACCAAAGGAATAAATCAGTAAGTGTCTGTTGCATTTTTTCTTGTCCTACTTAAGAAATAAACTTTGCCATTTAACTACATGCAGGGCAATAACTGTCTCTTTCATAGTGACACTCTCATTCCAGTCTTAAATCAACCTACAGATTCCAGAGAAGATGTTCATTCCTGAAAATGAATAGAGAGCTGGAAAGCAAAAATATAGGTCAGGATTTGTAGAGCTGTTTTTTCTAATCCTAGTATTTCTGCGTAAGTGTCAGTTTGCTTTTTTCTGCCCCCATTATTAGTATATAAGCTCTTTAAATGGCTGAGACTTTTGAGAAGAACTCGGTAATGAATGTTTGCTTTCCATTGAACTTTTGAGAGAGAGATTTATGATGCATTCTTTTAAATTCATGAACAGAAAAACAGTTTGCTTACTCAAGAACAGTATCCCCATTGAAGAAAGATGTGGTGTTTATCATTCAGCAATCAACTTAATTGCCTTCCATTATGAAATTGGCTTGGATTTTTGGGTTTCTGCCACAACAGTTTTTAATAGCACAAATGAATTTTTCATAGAATGAGAATGAAAATAAGTTCAAAAATTATGAATTCGAAGATACATTTTTCCACTGTGCATTCTTCTGCACTCCTGCTGGAAATCATCAAGTCATATGTTGTTATTGCTTTTCAGAAGACCCATCCAGATGGGAAGTCCTTCTATTTTATATTAACAGAGGCTGTAGGAAGACAGGAATAGGGAAGTGGAGACAACCCTGCGATCTTCCAAAACTGAATACAAGAGGCACGTGATCAACCTCACACGAGCACTTGAGAAGTTTTACTTCTGCCTGACTTCAGTAGGAGCTCAGGTATCTGTATAGTCGTACTACTGTGAGCCTCGTCCCTGATCCACAAAACTTTTTAATGCTTATTTTCTCTATCATGGGGGGGGGTGGTATACAACAGGTCTGGCAGTTGCCTTCCCCTCATCTTGGAAATGATGGCCACTTCAGATCTGCAACTGAGAAATGACACACTGTTTGTGTGTGTGGTTGTAGGAATGCAGGCAGACAGACAGATTTGGGGGAGTTTCTTTCTCAAAAGTGCTTTCCTCCTTTCCCCTCATTCTTTCTGCTTCCCTCTGCTTGAGAACCATGTGGTTCCTCTTAGGTTGGTCTGAGCCCTTACTAACTGCAAAAATTAAATCTGAGAGGGCAGCAGAAGCAACAGAAGCAGTATGGGGGCTTTCCTAAAGGCACTGCTTAGCAAGGTGATGTCACTAAGTATCTGAAAAAAAAACTTTACTTTTATGAACTTGGAGGATTTTTTGAACACAAAATGTGTAGCTCTTTGAACATGTCTGATACTAAAGCAGTGGGATCCCTTTCCTCATAGGTATAGCAGTTACTTCTACTGGTATAGAGGGTTTTGCACATTGGCATAAACTAATGTAGATTTTCTTCCAATTTAACTGTGACCAGTTGATGTTTGATTGTATCATAGCTATATCATTTTTTAAAATATTTGAAAAGCACCCTGTAACTTTCTATACTAGAAGGCAAATTTTGGTTAACTGTTGTATTTTGCTATAGGATCTGGTATTCATAAACAGCATTTCGCTACATATTTCACGTATTGTTTTCTCAGTCTTTCTCTGATCTTGCGGTCTGAATATTAACATATCACTAAAGTTAATTTTTAGAGAGATTCAGGAGACTTTCTAAAGAGAAGTGTTTTGAGGATGATATAGGGTTAAAAAAACCCAACACAGCTTTGCAGTGCTGCTTCTGCTTTGTGAGAATTTATTTCCTGATTGGATTTGTTGATTTGATTTTTTTTTAATTGTTTTAACTAGGTAATTTGTTGAGCGATTTTTTTTAATACTACTGATTTTCATGGCTATGTTGTTGTAAGACTATTGCGGAGGGTGTATTTCTCTAGGCATTTAAAAATTATTACTTAATTCTAAGTGAAATTTTAAATTCCTCATACCTGCCATGTAAAATGCAGTGATGAAAGCAAATGTTGCTATTGAATTTCGTGTTCTCTATTCCAGAAGAAGAGAAGAAATTGAAAGCTTTACTGGGATGAAGTTTTAAGGGTTTTTGCTGGATATTCTTTTTTGGGAGGGGGAAGTTGTCATGAGAAAGAAGAAAAGAGATGCAAATATAATTGCATAGAATTTTTTAAAAAAATGTTAAAATAGAATTTTGTAGGTTGTGCTGAAAATGATCAGAATCTGTGTTTGTCTAAATTTCTCTAAAAATTAATTCTGAAGCCAAAGTACTTTAGGAATCTTACAGTCTAGGAAAATCATACCAGTATCCAACACACATTAGTAAACGCTGACTTCTTCCAGTGGTAACTGCTGTGTGTGCTTGTAGCTGTCAGGAGATCATGTGGATGCGTTGTCTTGATAATAGCTGTAGCTTTTTACTTACCTGTCACATTTGAAAGGATGTATTGATGGTGTGCATGGTTTAGAAGGGATGGATGTGGATGTATACAGTATAAGTCTGACAAGGAAAGTTGGAAATGTGTGAGTTAATTGTATGTTGTTTTGTAGTAGGGTAAATTTTTAATCACATTGCATATGTACTTTTTTGGTGAAGGAAGTAGTTGATATTTGGGACACAGAGGGATATAAATATTTTATTCAATCTCCTAAAAGTAAAAGGAGTCTTGTGGGTTCTTTCATGAACTTATATGTTTATAAGGTTTAAGATGAAGGAATTTATTCATGAATGTCGAGAAGCAAAGATACCATCAGCAACAACAGCTGCCTAAATCAGTTGAGACAGTAGTGACTTACATAGTTTTGTTTTAGATCTGCTTTTACTTTTGAGGGAAGGGAGCTTGTAAACACTTGCACCTTTGAAAATAAGTAAAAATCTCTGTAGGTGGTGACACACCGCCTTTCTCTTCGTTTACTAAATCCCATCACCAATTCCTGCGTTCGCATCCCTCTTTGGCACTGGCGGTGGGGTACAGAGTTACCAATATGAGGCGCAAGAAAAGTCTGGATTTTTTGGAAGGAACTGATTTTCTGAGACACTAATTGGTCTTTCCTTGACGGAGCAAAAGTGGCTCAAACCAACCGCATCGTACGTGGTGTTCTTTTCCTTAAAAAAAACCAACATCCACCGAGGCTTTTTGTAGACTGAAAAACCTTGTTATGCTGAAACCATGAGTGGAGCTTCTGGACACTAACGTGACAGTAGCGTTATGTACTTAATGTGGCTGTTGGTTGTTTTTTAAGGCTTTGTATTCAGGTATTCAAAAACAAGAAAACGTTGAAATGACACAGTAGTATTTTATTTAGTCACGCAGCTGAGAGGTGTGCCAAGTTAGATGCAAGTGGTGAGTATTAGTGACACTGCTGAACATTTTAGGTTGCAAATCCCCCTCGTTTGTATCCCAAATTTTCCTATGAAACTTCCTGTGTCATTTCCTAAGGCCCCTTCTTTTTTTTTCTTTTTTTTTCTTTTTTTTTTTTTAAATGAAAACAGAAATGTGAAGGGAGTATAGGAAATAGTTTTTTGCCTGTGTTCAGACTGACTGTGCAAACCACGCAGTTAAGCATCACTGTCGCTAGCCCTGCTGTAATGTACCAGATTACCTGGGCAGAGAGCTTTGTACCCAGCACCAGGCTCTGATTCGGGCCAAATGTGACTAGAGGAAGAAGCTGAAATAGTGTAGCGAAAGAAACGTTTACTGCATTTCCCCCTTTCTTTAAACATTAGCTATTAATAATCCCCATCTATGCATGTGCAGACACAGTCAGACACAGCCCCGGTCTGAGCCAGGAGCAGGGGCGAGGGCGGGAGAGGAGAGGCAGGACGGGTGCAGGTGTGCTGGGGGGGTGTGGGCATCATATGGAACGTTGGTAGCAGGGGCCCGTCCTCTGCCCTCAAATCCTGCTTTGAAAAGCTCACCAAAAGCAAGTCTAATAGGCTCACTAAATCTGATCAACTTTGATAATGTTATCATCAGTCCCTCATGAAAATATTTGGCTTAAAATCTGTGGTGTAGCATCAGTTTGGTTTTGTAGTTGTTTGTGTTCTCCCCCCCCTTTACTGCTTGCTGCCATTTGAGCACAGCACGTTGTTTAAAAAGCCTGTGAAAATATAGATTGGGTGATCTGTCTCTTTTAGACCATTCAGTGATGAAATTTCTACTGTACTACTTTATTGTGACATTACCTGACTAGATAAAGCCATTTTCTGTCTGAGAAGGGAAAGAAGCTGGCAGTGTCTACATAAATCGTGTTACTCATTTCATGCTGAGACAGGGGTTCCCAAAGGGAGATCCTCTGGGACACGTCCCTTCTCAACAGAAAAACAAACAGAGGCACAGCCTGTTTCTGAAGGATGGGGCTGATCAGTTTTATAACGTTGCTGTTATTACAATAAACATTTGTGGTCCAACTATTGCAGTTTAGCTTAACAGATATCCCAATAGCTATTAAAAAGTAAAGTGTATATGAAAGAAATACACCCTCCTCCTGCTCCCTCCTTTCCCCAAAGCGCTTGGCATCACCCCTTGGACTCCAATTCCAGGGGAATGAGTGGATGTCTTAAAATCATATAATGCGGGATCATTCGTGCCAAAATTTTTTTTGTCTGGCCCGTTTGAATATTATCGTCCAATATTAGTGTGGCAGCTGTCAATCCATTTGTGAAAGCACCAGTTTTAATAGCTCTTTATTTTGTGAGCTGTTCACCCACAGATCCTTATGTGCTTCATTAAAAAAAAAAAAAAAAAGGTAAAATTCTTATCCTTGTTTTGCAGATGGAGGACTGCGGTCTTTAGAGATAGATAACCGAATAGGGGAGCTGGACAGGATTTCTGGCAAAAACTATTTTTTGTCAGGAAACATTGATTCATTAAAGCTCTTTTGCAGAAGCATATGCTTCGATGAAACTCCTGGCATGAAGTTTTCCTGAAGTCTGGAACAGAATTTAAAGACAGAATTTCTATGCTGGTAGAAAAGTGAACATGGACCTTCCTTCATTGCCTTCCTCCATCGCCTTCCTCCCTCCATGGATGTGCAGGGCCCTGGCTCACCCAGCTGGGCCGTTCGTCTCCTGCTGGAGCTGCTACGCCCTGCACAGCGGTGCTGAGCACGGCCGGCTCCTCACTGCAGAGCACCCGCTAGACACCAGCGATGCAAAAGCCGCTCTTGCAAGTGCTTGCTGCTGGCTCCGGCGGGGAAACCAGCCACCGAGCCCCAGTAGGGCCTTCAGAGCAGAGCCGTGGGCCAGCCTAGCCGAGGCTGCGGTGCTGCCGCGCAGCCGTAGGTGCGGTGTTGTCCGCGGTTGCCTTTTGCTCTTCTCTCCAGGTGCTGTGGTCTGAGACCAATCTGTGCGGCAGGGAGCAGGGAAGGGGCCAGTTTTCCAGAGTCTACTTTGTAAGACCTGTGGTCTGTCCCTCACCTCCAGGCTGTCCAGGGCTTGCTTTGTGCTCTCACTAGGCAAATACCTGGAATAGCTTATGCAAAGCAGTATAAAACAGTGTAAAGCTGTATAGACTGACGAGCTAGAACTCAGAAGAATTAGTTTGTACTTGACAGAGAAAACACTTTGTTCTGTCCTATTGGTAGTTACTGGGAAGCAACTACTGACAGCATCCTAGAAATCAATAACTGTGCATGCACAGTATTTCTAGTGAGGCTGTATGGACATCCTTACTGCTATTCTGAGCCTCTAGAAAGAGGCTATTACTCTTCGGTGGAGTCCTTGATCTGCAATGAACAGCCACAATTCTAACAATAATATTCTGCACTTTTTTAGTACCGGCCACACAACTCAAAACTCCTTTACAGAGCCTGCATGAAACAACCTGATGTGCCTGAGCAGGGGGTAGGATAGTCAGTCTTCTTACAAGTGGGGGAACTGGAGATCTGAAAGACTAGGTGATGTGCCCATGGTCACACGGGAGGTTTGTTGCGCACCGGAGACTGAGAACAGAAGTGTCGGCTCCTTCAGCATGCAGAGCGCGCTCACCTGTGCCTAGCATTGCACTTCGGGTCTCCTGATGCTCTGTTCCCTGCCTTGCCCACATTACCACATCCCCACCTAGAGGCTCAGTACTCTAGGAAGAAATTAAAATGTAAAAAAATGCTACCTTTTATATCATAGCTGGTTCGGGGTTTTTTAAACACAGGCTTTTTTTTTTTTTTTTTTCCCCCCTCTGTGTGTGTCTGTATGCCCACTTTGTTTTCCAGCTCTATCCAAAATACCCAGGACTATATAGTCGGCTGATTAGTGTCTTCTGGGGTCTTTTCTCCTTTGATAAAATGCTGCTGGCTGTTCTGTTACCTGCTACTTTGTATCCTTCCCCCTCTCATATATAGCTACCTATATCATATGGAAAGGATCAAACAGTTGATTTTTCCCAATGATACTGAGAAATGCAATATTTATCACAGGTTACTCTCGGAGAAGAAGAAAGGAGAATCTAAGAGCGTTCCCTTCAGCTGTGTTTCTGTCAAGGCAAGGTGTATGTCCCAGTCCACCTCTGTTTTGCTCAGTGTGTTAGTTCTGCTTACTACGAGGTGTAATGCAGCAAGACTGATAAAGTTGGTTGCCCACTGGCCATGCGAAGGGGGAAAAACAACCAAAGCGGGTTGTTAGTTATCCCCACTAAAGTGCTAAACAAATCTCCTAGCAGCTAAACTCCCCTTTTTATTATTACTGTACCTTGTAAATCAAATATTTATTAACTGAAAACAGCTTTGCTCACTGACTGATCTTGCAAACATGGGACAAATTCACTGCAGCTGGCTAGTAGCCAGTTGCTTATTCAGGCTGCTAAAGGAAATCAGCCTGGTGGAAAGACAAACTATGTGATGATTTTTCTTCCCCCCCTGCCTTACTTCCCAGGAACAAACTGCTAACATCACTACTTTGTCTGCCATATTTACCTTTCATGGAAACGAATGTGTCTGAATGAGGTCACTACTACTCTTTTGAAGAGGACTTTTTATTTTTGTCGTGCCTGTGTCAAAACCAGAGCTTTAGTGGTTTGAAATCGCATGAGCAGACACAGATATTGTTTCAATTAGCGTATCAGGTCCGTCACCTGGTGAAATGAAAAGATCCTTTAAGCGTCTGCTTCTGTGATTGCCGTCTGATCATCTCTTACTGTCTTCTGGCTTCGTGTTAATCCGTGGGGGTCCTCAACAGTCCGGCTGCAGCAAGCTGAAGCCCTTGGATGTTGAGGGATGACAGGATGCAAAGAACAAAACTAAATTCACACTCGCTTTCTCTTTCTCTGGAAGCGCTGCCGGTAAACTTGAAAGATCTTTGCATCGTTCGAGGCTTTGCATTTGGTTGCTATAATGAAGGTGATTTGCTGGCTGTTGTCTAATAAATATCCCTGGGGAGCACGGAATGACAGCGCAGTTACACTCGTTCACTGAAAGGGAAGCAATAGAACAAGCAGGGATCGCAGGCATTTAAGAGCGACTCTACAAGGAGTTGTTTATGGATACTATTTCCCCCCGCTAATGCCGGAGTCACCTGCTGCAAGCACACGCGTTGCAATAAATGCACGCAGCAGGCTGGGTATTGTCAGTGAGTCAGTTTTCAGTGGCTCGTTTTGTGTCTGAGGATCCACGCCTCATGCCCTAAAGTTTTGCTCAGCAACTCTGCGCTGGTGCTCGTGTCAGCTGTGGTTGCATTGGTTTCACTGGTTATTACCAAAAGGACCTCAAATCTTATGAATGCTTTGTGTAATTATCTTTGTTCTCTCTCTAGGACGAATTTAAGGAGGTATACAGCGGTACACACCTCACAGCAGCACTTTCGCCCAGCCTGAAGCAGCAGCCAGCTCCTGGGGGTGCGTTTTGTTTCCCCCCAGCGTGCGTGGGTTGCTCGCCCTCCTCCATCAGGCACCGGTGGCTTGGTGAGTCCTGGAGTGCACTGGGGAGCCATCTCGGGCCCTGGCGCTTCTGCTGCGCTTCGGGCTTTTTACTAGCTCTCTGAATCTGTATGTCTATGCCGCAAGTAGTGGTCTCGCACGTACTGGTTTGCTGGACCCAGTACGGAGCTCCTCGGTCGGTGGGACTGGGCTGTGCGGTGGGGCAGCAAAGGCAGCGGCAGCGTGGGCCGCAGCCGTCTTCGTGTCCTTCAGCTGTGAGTGCACTTAGAGCACAGCCAGAAGAGGACAGGGTTCTTGATACGTGTTCCTGAAGTCATAGGTGACCGGTTCTTGCCAAGCTAACCACGTTTTCTTTCAAAGGCTAAAAACCATAATCATATCTGGGTCTTCTGACCCATCCCCTTGTGAATTATTGCTAATATTTTCCTTTTTTCATTTTTATTCCTTTGGATAGTTGAAGATGGATATCCTCTGTCTTTAATCACTTTGCCAAGCTGGAAATATTTATATATTAAAAAAATCTACATTTTATATTTGTGACAAGATGCATGAGCGTTACTGAGCAAGCAGCAACTGCCAGAACCCACAAATCTCTGTGTTTGTTTTACATCCACCAAGCAGGGACAATATATTTCATAGCGTGCATTAACAAGATGGTCATCTGGGACTACTCATTTAGATAACAAAATAGCCACCAAGTTACTGTTGTTTGTTTTTTTTTTTTTTAATTTTGAAAACCAACTTGTGCAAGTATATCTCCAATGTTAATCTTGGGAGTAGATGGGTATATAGAGTGGCAATAAAGAAATCCATAGAAAGCTGCTCGTAGTCTGGCTGTAATAGGCAAAACAGAGGGTATTCCATTAAAGGACACTTTAAGATTTATGTAATATAGTTCTGACCTTTAGTAATTAATGCCTTTGTAAAACTATTTGATGTGATACTATCCCTGGCTCCATCACAGGCTTGCCTATCCATGAAAGCTAATTTGACTGATGAAGACACAGATATAAATCACGATAACTAGTTTCTGGCTGTAATAGGCAAAACAGAGGGTATTCCATTAAAGGACACTTTAAGATTTATGTAATATAGTTCTGACCTTTAGTAATTAATGCCTTTGTAAAACTATTTGATGTGATACTATCCCTGGCTCCATCACAGGCTTGCCTATCCATGAAAGCTAATTTGACTGATGAAGACACAGATATAAATCACGATAACTAGTTTGAATTTTCCCATGTACAAATGGTCGTCTTTGCTATTAAGAATACATTCCTACTTAGTTTAATCTATGATATGAGAAAAATCGAAGAACCTCTTCCGCGCCGCCAGCCCCCATGCAGAGGCCACTGTGTGATTTGGCAAAGAGAGGTGACCTTTTTTGTTAGCTGAATCTTCTGCATGTTTCTCACGACTTCCCAGGCTTCAATTCCAGGTGATCGAGCTCTTTCTGCGTAGAGGGTGCTGGTTGGGGGCAACACACCTGCATCTCAATAGTTTCTTCATCTGAGGGAGCCATTACAAATACCCACCATTTACTCAGTTACTGGTTAACTGGGACAGGATGGTTGCAGCCTGCCGCTACGTCCCGGTTCCTGCCCTATCCGCTGAAGGATGTTTGTCTTGCCGCAGGTGACTGATGAATGAGGATGCAATCAGTGTCGTGTTGTGCATAACACAGGCACCCAAAGGTCAAAACGCTAAATTTAGTGTGTGCCTTTCCTGGGTGAGAGCATGTTTATTCTTCTCTGCAATTGTGAGGTTGCAGATCGCTTTCCACTCTGTGCCAAGACATCTGCCAGCAACTGAGAAACTGTTTTGAGGAAAAACTTGGACTCAAAAGTATGTCCAGAGCAGTCTTGTGTTTACACCCCGTGGACACTTACCTAGAAGTGCGGTTTCAGATCTTTCTTTGCCTGCTCCAGACTAGATATTTCATTCCAGATAAGTATTGAAATTGGAACATTCTTACACAAACTTTTCTAGTTGCCATGAAGTGGTATTTTGTCAATTAAAAAAAAAAAAAAAAAAAAAAGAAGAAGAAGAAAATAACCAATTCCTTGTATTGTACATTGTAATGAATTTCTTGTGTCTGGGAACAGGCCTTGTATATGGTTAAGCCAGGTATCATCTCTAGGTTCAATGCACCGCTCACAGGAATGCTTATTTACTTGCTGTATGCTGTTAGTTTTTCTGAAATTGCATTTTATTCTTGAAGTTTTTGGTTTGGTTTGGTTTTTAATTTTCCTTAAACTGGTCCTGATTTTCCAGATAGTGCTCCCTGACAACAGAAAGCACCAAATACAGGATATCTGGGGCCCTTTTACTTTGTTATTCCTAATGTTTTGGGTAAAAGGATTTAGGTTGAAGCAAAGACAACCTAATGGTTGTAGTTAGGAAGTAACTATATGCATGAAAAATGAATTGGCCCTTGGTTTTTTAGTTTCAGCCAATCCGTAGGTATACCACATCATAAGACTACAGGATTTATTCTTTCAAACTCTTCTTTTTCTCTGAATATATTTATTAAAAGGCTAAACTATGTCTAATTTGCACCTGACCGACCCCAGGGAATTAATCTCATTTGCTGTCTGTAAATATGGGGGTGCAGTTTGCCTGGAGGCTCGGAGAGAGGGGCGGGCGGACGGTGTGGTGAGAGGGCTCTCATTCATGTAGCACCCCGTAAGTGAGGAGGAGCACTTTGGTTGGGTGTCAAAACCAGATCAAAGAAGGCAAGCCTTTCCCACTAATTGGTTTCTAAGCGTTATTCATTCCTCTTGTCACCAGATTTACTCACACCTCCAGGAGCACCGAGTGCTGCAGCGCTCCTGAATATGGCTTCATCGGGTTCCTTTGCACACTGTCACGGTATGTGGCAGCTGCCCTAACCTTTGGAGCACCACACACCCTTAATGCAGATGCAGGAGGATGCGTGCAACAACTGCGAGGGAACCGCAGCTCCCGGGGTAGCGGATGGCTCGGGGACGCTGAGCCTTGCACCCCTGCAGCGGGGGGTTGCTCAGGAGCGCAGGGAGCCAAGCTGGGTCCTCCAGTCCGCTCCCAGCAGGCAGCCCTCTATCAAAGCTTGCCATTTCTGGTACCTTGATTACCAGGAGAGCTGGCCAGGGTGACTTGGGCTGTGAGTTTCTGGTCAGTGGCAGCTCACTTTCTGGTCTGGCCCCGCGCCCTGCACTGGCACGCTGTGTCTCATGTGGGCGATGCAGTGGGTGAGGGACACGATGCAGCTGAAAAGCAACCTCGGGACATGGTGGGAAACGGTTGTTTTAAAACCAAACCAGCTCCCTGGCCTGGTGAGCTGCGCAACCACGCAAACAGCTATTACGGGCACGGCACAAGGCAGGAGGTGCAGAGTGACCACAGAGCAGTCCCGCTCGCTTGCCTCCCTCCTGCCCGAGTGGCAGGGCTAGCTCAGGAAAACTTCTTGAGCATCTTTCTCTCTGCATTCAGGAGGCAGCCAGGCTGGTGTCCTCCCGGGAGGGGACGGGAGAGGGAGGGGAAGAGTGACGGGTTGGCAAAAGGAGCATTATACTTCTGACAGCTTATGGATGTATGGGAAACGAGGTTGGCAAAAGGCAGCATTAGGTGTCCCCGCTGCCAGCTAATGGTGTCCAGTCACGTGGGCTAGTCTAACAAAGACGGATAGTAATGGATTAGCTGTACCAGAGCAAATGTTTTATTGGCAAGTAACCATTTACAACCTACTGTGCTTTTTCACCTAGAATTTTCCTACTAAATTTCCTGACAAACCGCTGTCCCAGCACCACCTAGTGTCCAGCCTGGCAATTCAGATGTCGTTAACGGGGGAATGCAGCCAGTTGCAGGGGAAAAAAGGAAAATAAAGTTCAGGGGGTCTTTTTGGGTTTTTTTTTAAGCTACCATAGGCTCCTACAGCAGCTTCAGAAAAATGTACTGTTGCAACAGCTCAACTACTGCTTCTATTTTCAAATCCTGCCATCTTCTTGGGAAAACCATCTTCTCTCGGATGTCTGAAATCTCTCAGCGTAGAAAGGGGTAGCAAGAGGGGACCGGACTTTCTTGATAGGGATGTTGAAATCCTCGCTTTTGGTAGGAGTATCTTGGCTGAATGAATGAGGAGCACAGAGGTATCAAGAAGAGACCTCACGAAAAATGCAGGTTCTTGAATGTCGGTGGCAAGGCAAGACAGCGGTTAAAATTCTGCCGCTTAAGAGCGCTGGATTATTTCCAAGAGGATGGAGCGATGGAGAGCAGAGTGTGCTGCAAAGAACGGCAAAATGAGACCGTGGTGTGCCTGGCAGTACGAGCTGGCGTGTAAAGCTACAGAAATTACTGCAAAGTGTCCTATTTCTCATGAAGTCAGACACACAGCAGGAGTGTTGGCACTCCCGATTCCAGTCTCCGAGCGGCATGTATCATCACAGCTTATTGCCAAACACCGAGTTTATTAGCATTATAGAGCCAGGAGCGTGCATTTGTATCCCTTCTGTCGTATTACATGTATGGGGTTAAGTCTTGCAGTTTGTAAAGTGGAGCAGACTAATTATCATACATAAGAAATGACTAAAGTCTGACAGTCACACATCTCCTGGGATGACAGCCCATGAGATAACAATGAGGGAAAAAATTGCTTTGGGGAAAACTTTTCCAAATTTTCGGCACTTGTTTGTGGTGTGGTTCCCCCTCGCATCTAACATTAGTCCCAGACAGCAGAAATACTTTTGATCGCTGCTTCTCAAGATCCATTGCCTATGTGTGGCTGTCAACACCAAAGCTGTCTGCTTATGCTCTCAGCTGTGGGCAGCCCTAGCTGCTCATACGAAGGTTCATCAAAGCCACCAAGACCCTCGGTACATCCCCAGCCAGTGCTCTGAGGATCGCTCCGTCCACTAGAGGACTCTTTGGCAACATCCACCTTCACTTCTAAAGGGAAGCCCTGCTGGTTGCCAAAACCTATTAATTCACACCAGTTTGCCCAGAGCTCCCCATTCCCCAGTCCCTGTCCTGCAGTGAGAGGGGTGCGTGTCGCAGAAGACACCAGCATGGTTTGCCAAACACTTGGAGGTCGTGTTTTAAACGATCGCTGCTTTAAAATGGAGGAGCAGAATAAATCATTAGAAGAAGCAGAATTAACTTCTGAAAGGACCCTTCTTTGATAATGATATACATTGGAGAGGAAGAGAAAGAGTCACACGTCTGTGTGCCCCTTACGAAGAGATGGGCTTTCTGACGTGGGGTTACCCGAACCCCTGGCAGCTGCTGAGCACCCCTGTGCTAGCTGAAGCTGACGTGAAGACGCTCCATCTGAAGTTTGTCACTTCACAAGTGAGATGATTGTTAAGATTTCGGGTAGGGATTTTTCCTAGCAGATGTTTTTTCTTCACTTACCATTTGTTTTAATTATTCCTGATGTTTTGCCTATCAAATTGCAGACTTCTTCAAAAGAAAAGAAATAAGCAGTTGTCATAACAACAAAGCTCTTCATTACCACAGGAACCTTTGACAGCTTTATTTAAAACATTAAAAAAAAATTAAAAGAAAAATCCAGCCAATTATTTTTATCAGTCTGATTCATGTTCTTCTTAAACAGATTACAGTGTGTTCTCTAGCAGTTGCACTGTGAAGGGAGTATGGCATGAATATTTATTATAATGTAAACTTCAGGAGAAAAATTGAGTTTGTTGTCTTTATGAGCTTCCTGTGGCAACAGCTCGCCTTTACTTTTAATTAGAGTATATGATGTGAAATTTAAAGGTGGAATTTTTCTTTTTTTCTCACATATGTGACAAAAAACGATCATTGTATGAAATAAAAATACCGAGATAGTCATTCATATGTTCTAGACAATTATGCCTTCCATTTTTCAAGCCTAAAAGAGGATATTAGCGTCCTGAAGATGGAGGGGGAGTGATTTGTTTGCTAAGAGGACGAGGCCCTTTGCAAAGTTTAGAACTGACTCCTGGTTTTAATTTTCAGATCTCTGAAGCTGAAGGAGAGGGGGAAAAGATGATCAACTATTGCTGTGCCACCTTACAGAAGAGGAAGCCACAGGGAGGTGCTGCTTTTTGCTTCCCCAGGCTCCTAAGAAGTAACCAGTTAACTGGGAGGTGCGACCTGCTGGGGCAGGAGGAGGAGGAGGAGGAGGCTGATCCGTGGGCAGAGCGCTGCCTGGCCAAAGGAGAGCCAAAGATTCCTTGTATTTTTTCACACAAAAGAGGTAAATAGCTCCCACTACCTCCTGTTTAACTTGCACACTCAAATTTGAAAGATGCTTTTCTTGATTTCACATTCTAATTTTTAGTATGAAATAAGGGCTAAATGCCTTTCATCTGTTCGAGGCATTTATAGTATCCTTAGCAAAAGGATTTTTTTACAGCAAAGTGAAGGATAATACTGGAGTTGTAAAATTCGTATCCCTTAAAATAAGTTACATTTGTCCTCAGTTTGAACAGAGATGTTTCTTGCTGGGCGTAATCAACAACTTAATTCTCTCCCTAAGCCAAGGAAAGAATGAATATCTGCAGAGACCTATCATTCTGTCTTCCATCCATAAAGGAATATAAAAAGCAGCTGTTGCATTTATCTTAAGAAGATGATAGCTGTAAATTGCCTTGTCTCACAGGCACTTCTCCTGCAGATGTCCGTAATTCCTCTGTCACGACGATGACCATGAAAAAGCAAGGAAAATCCAAAATATATAAGGCCGGACTCCTTTCCCACAAGAATAGATTACTTAACCTCAGGGATGAGAATACATTAAATAACCTCAGAGATGTGTTGGGACCCTAGTATCCGACAGTTTTGGAGCAGAGATGTTTTCATTTACTTTTTAAAAAGGGCTAGCCACATACAGAAGAACTGGTTTTATTACCGAGAGGCGGTGATGGGGTGCTTTGTGTATTAGTTTCCTTACAGCCTACTTCATCTGCCCACAAGCTGGGTTTTACAGCTTCGCTGTGATGGGAAATATGGCTGTGGCTGTCCTGTTACATGAGATGGTGTAGGGAGTTATTATTTAATTATGACAACTACACACATACAAGACATTGCATTAGGAAACACACATACACCATCTGCTAGATACCATGATTTAGCTGTAGGCGTACGGGAGCAGAGTCTTATGAGCATTAACTTTATTCTAGGAGACTATAAATGCGGGTCTCCTTGTACAGCACTGCCGAGGGAGGCATTCAGGGGAAGAACATTCCTCGATGATATAGTCATTACTGTTTCAGCAAGACGTTAATTTTTACAATAAATAAGCTTAATCCTTTTATGCAGATCGTTTTAGAAAATAAACAGGCCATTTTTATGAGCTACTTAGAACTGGGGCTGGGATGGGATTTGCAGTAAGATCCTGCATACGCTACAAATTGTAAGCAATTTTTAATTCCTGGGGAACTACTGCAGATCGTTATTTGTTGTTGTTTTTTAAATAACTTATAAATGCAACATTTTTGTGTGTTTCAAAGAATTTAGAAAGCAGAAACATTGCCTGGTGGAGCTAAACTGCTGATTACTAAAGAAGACGACTGTAATCCATGCACTGAGCTTGTAGTTTTAACACACAGCCTTTCTTTGATTGCTTCTGGATAACTTGTATGGAAAAGAGGGCATGTGGGAGCTGGCAGGGGAGAGCCTGACCACTGGCCTTGGAAGCATGAACCCCCTCGGGCTTCAGTCTGGTATCCTCTGCTAGCCACCTTTGTAACTTCAGCAGAGGTTAGCAAACAGCAGGCAGTTCAGTTCTGGTATCTTTAACCACTGACCTCACTTGTAGAAGGAAAGTAATAATGCAATTTTGGCCTCCTGAGAATGTGACTATCCTGCCTTACACGGGCTGTGAATAGTAATGTATAATGAATGTATGATTCTGATGTGAACTGTCAATTAATGTTTGCTGGAGAAAGAATGTGGCTGTTATCTTGGAGATAACAAAGATGATGTCTTTTTGATGAAGTATTAAAGAAAGAAACAGTATTACTGGCCTTATTTAGTCATTTAATGTCTTACGAGCAAATCTTGAGAGGGTACTGATTTTGCCTTCTGGCCAGCCCCGAGTTGAATGCATTTACATGACAGTCTCTGTTTTGACACTGGATATGGTATCATGTCCCGGCCAGGAGGTTTCACAGGTTTGGTGAGATTCTGTGAAGGAGCTGAACTGTTCCAGCCCAAAACAGCCTGGCTTTCAGAAGTAAAAGGTGGCCTGTGGTTTGGGCTGCTGCTGTGGACCTTGTGCGACGTGGGCTCAGTTCACTGCTCCGCCATGTGTTTGCCTGTGAGCCTGGACAAAGCTGTGTAGCCTGAGCCTCCGTTCTTCTCTTGTAAACAAGCTGATCTCAGAAAATCTCATTTTCTCTTTAACTGCAAAAAAAGATGCTCGGACGCTGTGGAAAAGCGGATCACTTAACTGGGTTAGTTTTGGCTGCATGCAGCCACACAGTTGTGTTGCTCCATCCCAGAAGCATCCTCATTTCAATATCTACAAGTTTATGTAAAATACTTTCATTCCCCATGGCACAAAAGTTTCGGTAGCATTGTATTCCTCTTCTTGCTATCCGCTGAGCCAAGCAGTTGTGTCTCACAATTACAAAACGAAAAGAATAATATCGAGTCTGGCTTTATTACTGGAGCCTAAGGGAATTGCTGTGGCTTCTGACCCCCCCACTTTCCCCTCCAGCTAATACTCTTTCTGCAGGATATGGGATCCCGTGTTACATCGGGCAGCAGCCCTGGTTTGCCTCTCTAGCTGTAGACACAACACCACCTAACACAAACACAAACATCAACCAAGGAGCCGCGTTAACAACCCAAGGCATGAAACCAGGGCTTGAATAAACTGGCAGCGAACTGCAGCAGTCTTCATGCCTACTGACCCCGGGGACATACCCAGTAAGTGCTGAACGAACAACACTCCCTTCACACCCTTGTGCAGAGTGACCCAGGCTGCTTTAAACTGTGCAATTCTTCAAAACACTTACTTTTTAAAAAACATTTGGTTTTAAACAAATCCAATTCTAGGCAAAAGAACAAGCACATGAAAACATCTGTAGTTTTGTTTGGTAAGGTAGGTAGAGCGTTTTTGTGGGTTTTTTTTTTTTCAAAGTGTTTTATAATGTAAATATAACCTGGGTGAGAAAGAGAAAAAGTGTTTTCATCACTAAAGCGACTGTAATTCCCAATTAAACAATGCCTAATAAATGTTGGTATTGTTCAGTCGCCGTGGAGGCCACCACTAACATCACACAGTGTGTAGGCCCCCAAAGCTCTTGTTTGTTTCTAAAGCGATCAGGTCACACCACTTGGTTCCCCCCAATGTATTTAAAACTGTTACTTTATTTCAAGTGCTAATTATCTCTCACAACAAACAGAGCCTTGTCAGCTGCAATTACTGGCATTACAATAGATTATCAACAGAAAAGTGTGTCTTGAAGCAAGAAGTGTTGCCTTGGTTACCAACCCAAAATGCTCCTGGATTGCATCTGTAACCACAATTTCCTGATTATACCTGAAATATTTCATGAGCGAGGCCCCTCTTTTCCTCCTAAATTAGTACAGGGCATCATGAGCCAAATTTTACCCTACAGAATTGTGATTTAAATCAACGGACGATGCAAGTTTGGAGCTGGCAGTAGATTCCTAAAGGCAAAAGAAAGGGTTTACATTTTACGCGAATAGAGGGGGATGTATTTTGCTCTTGGAGTTAGCGTATACAGAGTAATTCCTCTGCCTTCACAAGTGTCACGCCTGACTCGTAAATGAGAATAGGCTCTTGTCCAGTAAACCGAAGCAGGTGTGTTTTGTAAGGCCGTTCTCCTTCCTACCAAACACTCTGAGGCGTACGAAGAGCTGGCACCGGCTAGGGAGCCTTGGACTGGTTGTAAATGCGGTTTTCAGGATAGTTGTGAGAGAAGGTTTTGATTTGACTTGGCAGAAGGATAAATGTCATCCGTGAAGGAAGCGTGAGTTCAGGCGAGAAGTTGGGAGGTTGGGTACATGTTTCATCCTGTGCCACACAGCCAAAAGTTAAATGCCTCTGATTGCCTAAGAAACGTGTGCTTGTCTTTCATTCCACCTACGGTTGCTTAAAATAGGAGGGAATCAAAGCCAGCAGAGATATGGTGCCGAAACTTAGTGACCTTGTCAGTTGAACAAGGTTTCAGGAGTGCTCAGGGAGGTGTATCAGCCTCTAAAAGGGAAGACAGAAAAAGGACCAGGATGCCTAAGTGGTATTGCCGTTAAATGTAGTCGAGTATATCCTAAAATGCAGTCCTACATCATTTATTTGGACACTCAGCTTGTGCCTCATAATCTTTTATGGGCCGTTTTCTCCTTATAGGCTTTCCAAAAACCTCACAATCCACGTTAGTGCACAGAAAGCAGCCTCCTAGTCTTGAAATGGCTGAACAGCTCATTGCCTATCTTTATGCATAAGCCTGATCAAGATCTTCAAACAATATATTTGTACATTAGCTTCTCCCAGAGGAGTCTGAAAATGTGGGGAATGCCTACCAGGCTGGGTGAAAAGTGGTGGAAGCCTCTGCTTTCATTTAAGTTCTGTCTCAAACTGGATCCTGTACTGTGGCTCAGTGTTAGGAAGTCCTGAGTTAGGAGGAGTCCTGAGTTGGTCACCTCCCCTTCCTCTCATCTCCCTATTGCCTGCCTGCATTCCCAGGATAGGGGCCCCATTTTCCAGCCTCCCTGTGGGAGCTGTGCTACGGCGCAGGAGAGACTCAGCAATGATTTGGGCCAGAGGGAGGGAGGGAGACCGTAACCAGCTGTGTTTTTAAGGCATTTAGTTTGAAAGAGTCCCGAGTTCCAGTTCCAGCTCTTTCAGTATTTTATCCATGTAAAAAACATATAATGTAAAATAGATCACTTTCTAGGAGCATGCACTAGAGGAAAGCTCTCAATAATAATCTGAAGAGTGGTGGTCCCTCTTGCTCAGGCACATTCTTTCTCCTCTCTCTCTCTCTGGCCCAATTAGTACTGAAGCTCTTTGGCTTTTCAGAACAGGACTCACGTGCAGGCTCCCACCTTCACTCACGGCCGTGTTATGGCACACAGGCATGCACCGCGCACCCGTATAGGCACGGTGTCGGTGCTGGGCTGTCGCCCTGTGGTTAGGGTAGGACGTGTGGACCTGAGTCCTCTTACACTGAGAAAAGACTCACACCTGGATGTTCTGGATCTCAGTTAAGTAAGTGCTGTAATGCTGCAAACCCTCCTGGCAGTGGTGGCAAGCGAGGATGAGCCCCGCTTGCCTCTTTGAGGCGAGCAGCAGAGTTAGCAGAGCCCAGCGTGGAGGGCAGCGCTCCCCCACATCGCTGGCCCTCTGTCACCTGGCACTTGGTTAGCTGCTCGCCTAGGGCACTGCTGGTTTTTTGTGGATGGTACTTCGGTACCTGTCACTCTCCTGGTCATCTTACAGGGAGGACAGGCACGTAAGTGTCAGGCAGTTGGGGATCTGAGTTACACAGCCTGCGAGACACTGCAGACAGTAGCCACACAAGCCAGGGAAATTAATCCTGTTTTGCTTAAATCTATTTTTGCATATGAACCTTCAATTCTTAACACAGGACTGGCACTGCCTTACATAGCTGATTTATTCTGTGTTCGTAAGTAAGGTCTCACCTGCTGAAACGTGTTGAAAAATAACCCTTTGTGTTTGTACTCCACTTAGTACTGCAGTGCCAACACAATTCAAAGAGAGTGAATGTTGTTCGGTTCCCCCTTGTGTGCCACCGCAGAAGCCATTTGGGATGCTCCGAGCGTGTTGCGCTTGGACGATGGGATTGCGCAGCCACCGCTGGGAGCCGGGATGGCCGGCAGGGCTCCGGTGGTCACACGAACAGCCGGGACTGGGACTGGGAAGGCAAAGCTCAGCTGCTGGTCCGAGCCAGGTGAAGAGCTGTCATCATCAAGGGGCTGTTTATTGGCTATGGCTGATGTTACAGAAATTATTCGTGCTATCTGGCTCTTCCTCTGGCAATATTGGCAGAAATCAGAGGCTACACAGAGGGCAAGGCTATGCAGTTTCACAAGGCCATCTGGGTCTCTTTTCTCAAACTCCACAGGTTTGGGAGGCTCAGAGAAGGGGTGTGATTTCTCAGGAGGGCTGGATCAGTGGGACTGCTGAGAATAGTAAATCATCACTGATGGAAATCTCACCTTTGAACCAACCAGAAACTACTTTGAGGAACATGTTTTTATTTCAGCTTTGGAATCACTAGCTAGGAATAAATAAAAGGGTTTGGGGGGGTTCTGCAGATCATTGGGGAGCATAATCCAGAGTCCCTTCTTCGTTCATGTTTTTCATCCCCTCAATTTTTACAGCATAAGCACTGATCTGTACTCACGGCGTGAGTAACTGGTTTCTGTTTATCCAAAACCAAATGTAAATATTTCCATAAAGATAAAATTTTAATGTAGGGCTTTATGACAAAGGCTGTTATTTCCAGGCTGCCATTAACAAATCCATGCTGCTGTGGTTTAAATGGAAAATTTTAGAGCTGATTATAAAATGTTGAGATCAGGCACAGCTATGAAGACTTGATAATACCTGAACTGGAGAGAGAAGGTCCTGTCAGGGATAAAAAAGCAGTGTGAAGGACTGGAAACCAAATATAAAAGTGCACAGCCAGTGTCCAGCATGGCAGCACCATCAGAAGAACATCATTATCAGTAGCGTGATAAGGCTCTCCCCCAGAACAGGTTTCTTTGGTTAGCCCAGGAGATGAATGGTACTGTAATACAGCTCCTTCACAGATATGTTTTGGTTTCTTCAGAAATTAATTCATTAATTCTAAATAAACAGAAGTTTAAATAAAAATAGACTGCTTTAAGAGGAAGTAGCTAGGACGGAGGGGGAGTGCGGGGGAGGAACAGTAGCACAGAGAGAAGCCTGGGCATCCAGAGAGGGACAGGTTTAAGGTTGGCCTGTTATGCTCTTACTAAAATTAGATTCTTCCCATTTTTTCCTAACCTGGGCTTTTGCATTGTTTTTGTTAACGCCCCCTCTGATATCCTAAATACGTGCTTGGGAAGCAATATAGATTAATTTCTACCAGCCCTTGATATTTTCCGTGCCTGGCAGTGCTCCACACTGCAGAGGAGGAGGATAGCTGACCTCTGCGTAGGGTTTACAGGACTGCTCGCGGATGAAGTGGGCACAAGCAGGTTTGTGTGGTTGTTTAGATGTGGTATTTGAGTGGCCTCTAATGCATTTTGTCTGCATGGAGCCAGCCCTGGAATATGCCTAAAAGGCTCCCCTACCAGAGTGCAACAGGCTTTGACAACCACCAGTGCTCGAAGGAAGAGCAAATATGTGATTTAGACCACTGTTAGGGACTTTTTTTCGCAAAGAGAGTTGTCACATTGCAAAATTTTGAAGCTGCATATAATAGGATGCTGACTGCAAAATATGTTACAGTCATGCTCTCCTATTATTTAACAATGTAACTATGGCTATTTACCAATCCTAGATTGCCAAACCACAGAGGAGCAAAACTACATGAAAAACTTAGCATGTCTAAAACAAAAATTTGTTCTATCTGAGGCCATGTTACTATATTTTAAAATTTTATTAAGAAATAAATTTACTGTGCATTGTTTGCCTTAGAGGTGAGTGGTTCTGAAACTCTATTTCTTGTTTCCATGTAGCCATGCTTCAGTGAATTTTGAAGTTTTAACGAGAGTTAGGGATCAGATTCTTTAGGCAAGTGGAAGAAATTATTTCTGATGATTTAGTTAGTAGCAGCAGTGTGGTCTTCTTGTAAACATACACCTGGCACCTAAAATGAGGTGGAGAAATTAATCTGTGGTGCACCTTTAAAATAAATGGATAAATAAACCCTGAAGAAATGAAAAGAAAACCACAACTTTAGACCGATTCTAGAACTGCTTTTGTTTTCTGCCAACAATGGAAGCTTAAATGAAGAAGAGAAAGAGAGAGAGAGAGACCAGAAAAGTAGAAATAACCCTATTCCAATGGATAGTTTTCCTATCATAGACTAAAATTAACAACATGGCACCATGCAAGCACAGAACAAAGGGAGCTACTTTGCCCCATAGCCTTTGCAATAAGAAATATGCAATTAAAAAATGCAGCCAGGTCCTTTGATTTTCTTATTTTACTACCCTTCTCTGAACGTCCTTTATTTGTAATGCTTGCTTCTGTATTCCTTACAACCCCCAAATTCCTCCGCTCCAGGATTTGGGGGCGCATGAGAGCTGTCAGATCAGGCCTTCGCTCTACTTCCCGTGGAATATGCTCCCTTCTCAGATGGGGAGCTCCTGCAGAATAGAAATAACTAATGACAGTGTGACTACTTGAAAGCCACATAGAGGGAGGGAGGAAAGAGATGCTATTCACTTCAGCAGTACAAATAAAGCGAGAGCTTTCTTTCTACAGGCATGTGTGGGAAGGGCAACAACAGAGCAATTACATGGTGGGTGGGAAAGTGGATTTTGTCACTTGGCAGTGCTGACAGACAGAAATAAACTGCTTCTAGGGGGATAGCAGGGTAAGAACTTGCACATCAAGAGCATAAGCAGAATTAAAATGGGCCCTTAAGGAGATTTATTGAGGGCTCTTTTTTTTTTTAAAGTGCCTAAGGCCCCTACTATTTCATTGTGTGCAAGCCAAGAATCAGGAGCGGGGAGAGAGAGTGAGCAAGTTGCATCCAAACTAGCAAGAAACAGCTCTGACTGCGACAATATGATTGCAACCCTTATGCAGCTGTTACAGATGTGGGGCAATGGCACCTTCAGCATGTAGGGCCGGTGAGGGAAGGAGTCGTGGTCAAGAAGGCAGCATGGAAGAAACATTCTCCCTTTTTCAAACCAGCAATGGATTCCCTTTCCTCTTTTTTGCGAGTAAAAACCGCCACGTATTGGCCATGGTGTCCAGAGAGATATAATCCTGCCTTTGGGCATGCGACACATTGCCAGGATGAGGCAGTAAATGATTTGAACTAGTCTGAATTTAGATGCAGGGGCACTTGAATTCCCTCTATCTGTGACAGACTTTTTCAGTGGGTGTGATTGTGCTCCTCTTACTTTTTCTTGGTTTCCCTGGAATTCCATATTACTCATATGAAGGCAGAAGGCAAAGCCTGCTTCAGTTCGACTGGAGGAGGAGAACGAAGCATAGCTGTTCTGTACCCACAACTGCAGGGTGCTGTTGGCCTTCTGTGGGAAATACATAATATTACTAACATGGGTTACAATAACTATGGATTGTTGATATACACATTCTGATCACGGAGGTGGTTTTGCTTCTTTTTCCTGTTTTTTCTCTCAAAAAGAAAACAACTAGTGATGTCCACCAACGTAGATCGACATGGACAGTCGCAATGCAATCATTCTGAATTGGAAATAGCAGATTGCTGCAAAAGAAATGTAATAAATATGATATATGGGACACATAGGGATATGTTCATGCACCACAGGTTCATTCCACCCATCTCTATCCCTTATGTCCATCGCAGGGGGAGCATAATGATATAGCGAATCCAGCAACTTCCCTCTCCCTTTCCTTTCCAGAAGAAGTGATGGAGGGGATGTCAACCTTCTCTTCCAGTGCTGAGTGCTGTGAAGGGCCGGGTACTGGAGTTTCCCTTCACACATAAACCATGTACTGCTATTTCACGGACCCTAGGTTTCACCCGAGATGCCAACAACCAAACCTGAGTGGCTCATCATTTAGCGGTGCCAAGAGTGGGCAACTCATTACACTCCTTTGGTGCGACGTTGCTTGTAACAGCAGGCTGTGCTGCCATGCAGTGCGCTACAGCTGACAGAGAGTAAGCCTGCCTTCAGCAAGACAGCCTAGAGATTTTTTAGATGGCAGATGATTGGTGATGTCACGTAAAATTGACAGCTCTTCAGTCAAAAGGAAGAAGCTTGACTTAATGAGTGCCATGGGTGGGTGTATAAGCAAAGACTTTTCTAAGAATTATCATTACCTGGGAAAGGCAATTTTCAGCTGAATTGACATTCCAGTAATTAAGGGCCAATGCAGAGAATCTTGGTCATTATAACTATTTAAATTTCCAAATTGCTTAGTTTAGAATTGCTTATGGTTGAACTGCTACTGACAGCTCCATCACTTTCTATTCTCAGCCAGCTTGATTGGCAAATTGATGAGGTCTGTACCGCGCACCCACGGTTCCATTTTGGTGCCAAAAATCACTACCTGGAGCAGAACAACGAGTAGCAACTACGGTCAGATCAAATCACAATGAATCCAGGTTTTATGTTCACTTCTTGATAGTGTATATGCATGTTAAAGGGGTCAGCGGGTGGCAGATTCTTGAAAACCATGGTGTAGGATGTCATCGTATTTTAGTTATTTAAATTTTCCTTATCAGTGTATGCTTTTTATCAGACTAGTTGGAATCCACATTGCTGGGCTAATACAGAACTTTTTTTTTCTTCTGGCTTTTTTCCTCTCTGTTGACAGCCGCGGGTGGACAATGCTTTTCAAATGGCGAATTCTATTTTGTGGCCATAGGAACTTTTTTCAGAGAGATGGGTAAAAGAAACATCTGGACGTTCTGAGGAGATTGCATCATGTCTTGAAGCAACTTTCCTAATTTTGAAAGTGAACCATTATATGTTCTATCTGCCAGTTGTTTTAATTCTCTTGTCATATCAAAGTCAAAGAGCCTGGGAGAGAGAAACCATATTTTTATTTTAACAATTTAGAAGACTTAGTGCATTATTCTGCAAGAATGGAGGCTCTGGATCTCTTTTAGGTTTACCATGTTGGCCTCCTTTCCCCCCCTGTAAAAATGTATTAACTTATCATGTACTTTGTTCTACTGACTTAGAGAGAGAATTTTTTTTTAGTCCCTCTTCCTCTGTACTGTCACTTTTGATTCACAGTTGCTAAGCGTTGCAAAAGCTCACCAGAGGGACACTCTCACAGTGTGATTTGCAAACTTTGAAATAACACCCACCAGCAGAAGCACCATATGCTACAAAGTTGCACAGTAAACTGACAGCAGTATTTCATTTATAATTTGAATTTCCAAAAATGTCAGCATTTTTCACATCAACAAATGCCTCTCAGCTTGCAGTGCATGACTCTTTCCTCTGAGTGGACATGAAATTATGCTAATTCTGCTTAAATTTCTACAGACTTTATTAATGACAGCCACATTAAAATCAATTCATTTTTATTATGGTAACTTGTGATATTGAAACAAAATAAATCTGTGAATTTTCTGAATGTATAGCTAAGTCATTGGACTTATACACTATGCAAATGTGTGTGTAGTTTATGGCATGTGGACTTTGTGGCTCTCTGTAACATTGATAATCCAGTGCACCCTTTTTGATAATAAAATAAAGTACCAAGGAATATTTTTTTAATCAATCAAAGGCAAACTTCACATAAAACACAAGCTGTTCCCTTTGTGGTTAATTTTCATCCAGCTGCACTTAAGTACAACAGAGCCAGCAGAGAAAAGTACTTGGCAACACTTCCTAATTAGGGGACGTTAATTACAGCTAAATACTATACAATTTCTATGTTATAAGAGTTCATCTAAATCAATGTTATTATGGTACTACAGGAATTAATAATGATTTCATACTTAGAAGCTGTTGCCAAACTACCCATTAGTTCAGAGTTTAAAATGACTTTACAATGAAATCTCTAAATCTGCATTACATGAAACACTGGAGCATTCACAGACAATCGCACATGGCACTTCTATTGTGTATTAATAACTGCGCCTGATGGCATCCCGTTTTCATGCTGGAGTGTTGATGGGGTGCGTGAGAGAGAGAGGGAGGAAAAGGCCCTGCGAGACAAGGCATGCATCCTTACAAACTGTGGAAGTGAGATCTCTCTCCGAGAATGGAGATCAGTCCGTCCGCTGGGAGATTTGATGCGGATTTCATGGGGCAGGGGGCAGGCAGGCCCACTAACAAAACCACAGATACTTCGTACACGAGCAGGTCAGATGCTAATGCTGAAATACCAAACTGGGGGTGCACAGGGTTGTGCGGTGGGATCACAGCCCCTCGGTTCATTGAGGAACACGGCTGGCTCCCAGGCCACCATTTCAAACATGCCCCTCCACTTAGGATGGAGAACTTGCTATGGAGCTGATACATGCTAAAATGTCCTTCACTGCATCTACTCATATGCTTGTTTTAAATACAACACAATGATTAAATCACTTGTTGTTGCATCCTGCATTTCTAGCAGCATCTGCCTTGTTAAAATTATGGCTTAGCATTTCTGAATCAATCCAAATTAGAAAAAAAAGGAGGTACATTCACCTACTATGCAGATGGAGAATTTCTCTCAGGTTATTTCTTATTAAATAGGGATCCACAGGTGCCTGTTACTGTCATAGCAGCCACTGCTCAGCAGTCTTGTCAGTAAAATGGGAAGACCAGACTAGATGCACAGAGCAAACTAACACCTGGGCTGTACAGAGGCGGGGAAGCTACTGAGATCCGCGTCTGCAGTGCCTCAGCACAGGCTTCGCAGGGAGGAAGCTTGAATGGCTTAAAGCCCTCCTTGTGCTCACTCGATTTGAGACAACTCCACTCCCTCCAGTTTCCCTTCGCACAATTTGTCCAACTTACGGTACCCTCCCTGTGCTGCAGGAGCTCGTTGGTCTTCTCCCCCACCCAGAGTTATTGCTACCCTGGAAAACGCTTAGCTGTACCCTTCATTTCCAGTGCCATGGGGAACTTCTCCCTTAGTGGCCACTCCCTTAGTTTTTATCTCATTCTGCCCCTTTTGTTCAGCGTGGTGGACGAGGCATGGTACGTGCAAAGAGACACCTGCATTCGGGGGGGTCTGCTTTACAACTTCCTTGGTTTATTTCTGAGAAATGGACAGAGAAAGATTAGTGTTGTTGCAGGGAAAAGCTGCTCGATTCATATGTTTTAAAGCAAATCAGAATCAAAGCAGGTTATTGATTTACTAATGACGTGTAATTAACTGGCAGTCAGTGAACTATACATCCAGGGTCAGTATCAGCAGCACAACAGATAAACCACAATACAAGATGCTTACAAAATGTAAATAAACACTTGCAAATTCAAGAAAGGCATTACTTCCATAAGTAATCCCCAAAAGTTTTAACCTCAAGCCTTCCCACCACATCCACCCCATGTGAGGGTGAGGAAGGACCCCATAAGGTCACATATGCCCACCTGTGGTGCAGGTCCCCACGCATTGTGCCCCGTACTGTCAGTCCACTCACGGCGTCCCAGGGGAGGAGGCACTGCCTAGCCTTGATGGAGGTGGGATATGAGTGGGTCTAAGCGAGTGTGGGCCCCCCAAAAAGGGTGAAAGAACCTTGCAGGAGTTTAAAGTCCAGCAAAGGAAAAGTCACGTTCAGCAAACACACGCAGAGTTTTATAAGACAGCTCCTGAGCCGCTGGCTTTGAAGAGCCGACCTCCAACCAAGTTATAAAAGTTGTTTTGCTGCGCTGTCCCAGGACGGGAACATCAGAAGGATCAGTAGATAGATGCAAAATTAACCCTTTCTAAGAAGTCAGCTGCGGGAACCTGCGGAGGAAATATTTTTAGATCGATACAGGTATCCACAATCACCTAAAGAAGATAAGCAACACTGGGAGATGTGTAAGCCTTTAACTGAAATAATCACCCATGCAGACTATGTTTTTTAAAGTTTTGTTCCAGCTGTGGATCAAACAGGCTTGCTAATCCAAATGTATCCAAACCAGCTGGCCCTGCTAGGTACATGTGCATGGCACCCCGTGTGGGATACCCCAGTGCCACCCCAGAAGAACAAGAGGCACAAGGCCAAAGTAGAAGGCATGCCCAAAGTAGAAACCAGGAAGGCAGCAATGCTGCAGGTACGTTCGTGTCCCTGGCCCAGGGTATCGCTGGCTTGGGGCAGGATTAACCGTGGTGCCCATATTTTGGATAGACAAGATATCCAGGCTTTCACTCACATCATCACTGCTATTCTTTAGACAGGCAACAGAGTACTCTGCCTGCAAACCACAGTCTTTTGCCTTTCAGTTTATAGTGAAAGCACTTGTTGTTTAAGAAAACATATCTATATTAGTACTAAAATGGTATTTTAGTGAAACATTTAGTAATATTTACATTAGAAGTACACTACAGATAGTGCTGCATCTTTTTACGTATGGAGCAAAGGGTTGACTTGCAACAGACTGCTATTTTGATAAGATCACCTTCTGCTTAGGAACTATTCTTAAGTTTAGTTTTCAAGCGTTATTCCAAATCCATGTTATAAAATGTTTATACATGCACTTAGGAGCATGGTTATGACATAGCTGTAAAAGAAAAAAAAAAAAACCCGCAACCGGTGTCTTTTTGCATACTTAAAAGTCAGAAGGGATTTGCAGTTCCCTCACCCTCGGGCCATGCAAAGCTAACCCTCACAACAGGGTGCTGCTAACGTGCCCGTATGCCCCCCACCACCCAGCGCGCTCCCCTGGCGCTTGCCTCCGCACCATGCGCAGTCGCAGGGTAGCCCGAAATCCGGAGGGAAGCGGAGGGGTCTGTCACCTTAAGGATGTGAAAGGAGATGTTCCGTGACAATAAAAGTACTCCTAAGTGCACCTCCAATCATAAATCATTTTCAAAATTGCTCCTGGCTTTTTAATTTCTTTCATTTGGGGGATTTATAGCGCGCTGATGTGCCAGACTGTTTATTCCACGGGCTGCCTGTCACGTGGTGCCCCACTGGCAAGGTACCAGGCTCCGGTCCACGTTAATCTAAACCTCTGCAATGATCATCTGCGGTTTCTAATAAATGACTGATAACTCTGTGTGTAACTCTTGCAGTGATTAAAGTTAACATCGGTACAGAGTGCAGGCTGTTTCAGCCGTTTTTTGACGGCTATTTGCCATTCTTCCTTTTTAGTATTGCCATCACTGAAACAAAAAGCTTCTTGTTTGAAAATTATTTATGGAGTGTTGCAAAGCTTTATAAGATTTTCATACACCACTCTGCGAGCTGGTATCCTTTTGGATTAGACTGTACTCTCAATTTCAGTCCATGGATGAGAACGACTTGATTTCTTTTCATACTTTGCAGCTCCAGAAATGTCCATGAATATGTATTGCATCTTTTGACACTCCTTCATGCCGGTGTCGTGGTTTAACCCGGCAGGCA
>NW_009224838.1:0-610 GCF_000690835.1 Fulmarus glacialis
CCCCACCGAGCATTCGCAACACCCAGCACACTGCATCCTGGTGCCCATTATCCATAGCCTCTCTTGTCAGAGGGATATCCCCGCCCCCATCTCAGGAGAACGTGCCCGTCTACCCTCTCCGCGTGCCAGAGGGCTGTCCCCTCACCACTTCAGGAGAATATCCCCATCCAGCCCATCCCCTTTCCAGAGCGATGGCCTCTGCTGACCCTTTCACCACGCGATACGATCTGGACGCCTTCCTAACTAACGCACCATCCTCCATGAGTCTTTCCCTGCCCCACCCTGCCACCAGCCGAGAAGGGCAAGGCCTCCCTCCAACACTTCCTCGACACTGCCACCGAGGTGGACACCACCCCCAACATCCTGGTGGCCCTCATCCAAAACAGCAGCTCTGTGGGACTGAAGAATCCCAAGAGGTTCCCCACTAGAGGCATGGGTGCACTCTACAACCTTGGCTATCCCCAAGCCCAGAGTGGTGGCCATCATCACTCTACTGCTACCACCGAGAGCAAGCGCATAAGCACGGTGCTCTTGAGCAGGCGAACGGACTGCCAAGGAAAGGGGAGTTTCAGCAACAGCTTTTACTCTTGGCCACTTCTGTGTGGGAGCC
>NW_009224838.1:1182-1395 GCF_000690835.1 Fulmarus glacialis
AGGTTAGCATTAGGCTTAGAGCAAACGGAGAGCTGCAGTGGTTTTGGGCTTATTGCTGCACTGCCAAGGGAAGGTGAGGGCCAGCAACATCTTTCGCTCTTGGCGACTTCTGTGTGGGAACCCGACATAGTGGGCTTGTTTTTTCCTTTTTTCCACATTTAGAAGCTGAGCTTGCTAGTTAGCAGAGCAGAAGCCTCCGGGTTAATGGTGGTG
>NW_009224839.1:0-19372 GCF_000690835.1 Fulmarus glacialis
GATTCTATGATTCTATGATTCTATTCTGTTTTAATAAAAAGAATTACCATATAAAAATTATTAATACCAATACTCTAATTTAAAAAATAGATAGGTTCTTTTTCTTGTGCCTTTAGAGGTGACTTTTCATGATATTGATTATGGAAAGGTTTAAAAAAATCTTTTAAAAATAAATAGCAATGTTAAAATTGGCTGGCTATCGTCTCAAAAGAGGGTCGTATTTACCGAGATTTCAGCCAGAAATTCTTTCATACTAGTTTGCAATATCCCTGGGATCGAGAGAAAATCCGCATCCACAGCTGAGGTACGAGAAGAGATTGTCAGCTGAGAGAGAGTATGACGCATCCAGAGTGTCGGAGAATTTTGCCTGAGTAAAGAGAGATATTAAGAGTCACTTAACTGAAATAATGGATTTAGGTGTTCTATGTGGATCATTAACACGGATATTATGGGATATTAACCTACTGGTTAGTTGTATCATCTATTTCTCACTTTCCAACCCCCAAAAGAATTTGTTTGGGGTTTTTAGCTCAGAAATCTTTTTAGCTCAGAAAGCATACTATGATCTAGATTACGCAACAGTAGGCTACACAGAGCCTTATACTTTAATAAATTTCTAGTTTCTTAATTATTATTAGAGCAAGAAATGCTAATGAAATCAGTCTTTAATTTGTGGTTTTGTATGTGGCCCTAAGCGAAGCAATGTTTTTGTTAGGTAACCACCAGAGGGAGCCTGGTGAGTCTGTAGAGAGAAAACGATGTAGAAAAGTGACAAAGCAAAAATTGTGTTTAAAAAAAATAAAAAAAGGAAAGCTAACCTTGCCTTTTTGTTCCTACGCAAGAAGCTTTTACACAAACTGATGTTTCCATTGATTTCAGTAATGAAATCTGCATGGCTGAACGGTTTCCTGACTGAAATCCTGCAAGAGGGCAATGAAGATGAAATGATGAATCCTCATTTCTTTAAACCACATCTATAGATTTTTTTTTTTTAATTAAATATTTAGCTTTGTGTATGCAGTAGCTAAAGTGCTTCCTTTTAAAAATTGATAGATTGCCCTAACTTCTCATAAGGGTTGTCTTTAATTCAACATATACAACGAAATAAAGGCATTAGATTTGAAAACTCAGAAATGTGTTTTCTACTTTTGGTACTGGTAATACCCCTTTGATATCACAATGGTAACTGGAGAAACTAAGGTAGCATAGTTGTAGAAATGAAATTGCAACATACATAGGTGAAAACTTCTTTCTGAATATAGTTTTCCAGTTTAACAATGGTTCAATGTCAAAACCAATTAATGTATATCGAATGGGATAACTGCAAAAAATTTTAATTCAGCCATGTCCTTTTTCAGTAATTTCAGCAGTTATCTGGATTGTAGAATAAAGACTACACTCAGTAATTTTGCAGACACCGCTATTGTCAACACATTCAAGAGCAGGCTTAGAAATCAAAAGGATCTGAGAAAAACTGAGCACCAATGCCACTTCCTTTGTGGCAGGAGAGCATCTACACACATCCAGGTGAGGCAGGGGTGCTGTAGAAAAAGATCTCGGGATCATAGTGGATTTTAGGCTGGACCATGACTAAACAATATCTTGTTATTACGAAAAAGGCAAATACATACTGGAATATATAAATAAAGCTGTCTCCTAAAATTGTTGGCTAAAACAAAATAAAATGTTATTTGATTTTGCTGTGCGCTTTGTGAACTGCTGAAAATACATTAATAGAAGAAGTTAATTACTGAAAGCCTACTAGTTTATAAACTTTTTTAGCTGAAATGGGAAGCAGAGGCAGCTTTATTTTGCTGTAGTCACATGCATTTAAAATAAAGTTTGGGGTAACCCATTTTAAATGACTGCTAATATTGAAAAGTTTACCAGAACAAAGAGAAAAAGAATTTGGCTTTTGGAAGCACTTAAACCAAACACGTGTACTAAATTTGGAAGCTCAAGTCTTAAGTTTTCATCAGTGTATGTGGGCATCTGTGTTTTGAAAACAGTTAGGATCTGCATGTGTAAAATAGGATATACATTTCTAAATGTAAATGGCAGTGATCCACCATAATTTTCTTAGCCTTTTTCTCACAGTAATAGATGAAATATGGAATTGGAATGAATGTTCCTTTTAAGAGATGATTGCTTAAGATGATGGTCTGAAGAATTCAGTGATGTCACTGGCAGCATATCCAGATTCTCCTGTGTAAGAGCATGGGTTCACTTTCCAGCAAGTTGAGTTTTAACACTGCCTCATAAAATTAATGCTGCCCTTTGCTGTATTTTTATACAGTATAAAGTGAGTCAAGTTTTTATAATTCATCAACTTCAAATACTTCTAAGGAAAATGAGAATTCTGTAACTTTCTTACTGTAATATCATTAATTGTAGAAGTTGTACAAAAATATGTTTGTTTTTCTTGTTTCAGTCACTTAGGATTGTAGATGTGGTATTAAATAATCTTTTAATTGTATGCTAGCTCATGCAATAAAATTGGTATTTGAGATAATTGCTTTAAGAATTTGAATATAATCTGATTTAACATCAGGTCAAGTACTATTTTAATTGTAGTTGTAGCTAATCCAGTGAAAATACCCCACAAGAGCATTCAATGATTTATGAGTGGATGTGCTGGCATTTTGACTGCTACTCAATAGCTGGACTCCATAAAACTCGCAATGATTGCATGGTATGGGAAATATGACTGCAGTTTATCAGCAGAATTGTACTTGCTTCCTCTCAGAGGTAAAAATTGGCTTCCTATGTGATACCATACCCTCAGTTCCCAACATCTGATTGAATGCTTATACCTTACCCTCTGAAAAGTACAGTAAAGGTACAATATACAGTGTTACCTGTGTGATAGTGTCTCTGGCAATTTCTCTGAATGATAGTAGGTACTGAATGTAATGTGCTGAAACAAACCCCAAAAATTGTGGGAAAGAAACAGAAAGTCTGTTTGCTAAACCTCCTGCTCTCTGTGTTGTGGTACAGCCTCTCTGATTCACAAGTTTTGTTTCATGATGTGACAAGATCCAGTCCTGGAGAATGGCAGATTGGCACGGGAGCAGAAGGGAACGAGCGTTTCTCTGCGGTTGGAGTTTCCGCACTTTCAGTAAAAAATAGGAGGAAACAGTAGGAATTCCCTTTGTTTGCAGTCACTGTTCCTGACTAGACTTTCAAACTGGAGGATAGAAGGGAAAAAGCCATCCTATTTTGCATATTAGCACTATCCCCTCTAAGACTCTCGTATCGTATATTGTATTGTCTTCTCAAACAGGGCAGGCTGGATTGATTCTTCAGCTTTGATTAGGTACATCTGTGAGTCGGATAAATAAACCAGCTACCCCTGGGAAAAGGCTTACAGCTGGAAGACTAGGTCTGAGAAATGTAGACTCAGTTCTTTCCATGGCAGTTTTTAATGCTATACTGAGGAAGTAATCAGAATGGTTTTTTTTCCCTCCCTTGCCATTAGTAAATTCCCAGGGAGTTTTTCAATTGCTCAGATACATTGCTGGCCAGAGACATAGGAATACCTAATGCAGAAAACAGTCACAATATAATTTTCCTTTCTGGACCTGATGGCAACAGGTGAAGTGAACTGTGTATCCGTTCCCTGCTCATGCTTGTGAATTATCATTTCTCTAAAAACAAGTGAGCGCAAAGAATAGTTTCCTCATTTGTTCCCACAAAGTGAAAGTGAGTCAATTAATAAGAATAGAAACCCTGAGCTTCAACTCAGACGTGCAGCTGTTTGATCTTCCTAAACAATTGCCTCTTATCAGCAATTCTAAAAACTCTCCTGGGTTTTATTTGTCCTAAACCAGAAAAAATCCTTCAATTTTAAATTACTGTTAACATTCCTAAGATTTTGAAGAGTGTCCGTGATCAAACAATATCTAATTACTTCATATGTTTAAAGGAAATGCAAATACTCAATTGCTAGTCAGATAGTCATGTGGAAAATACCTGTACATGTAGCTAGCTATATAGCTCTTATAGATAGGAGTATCATAGGACATCCTACTGATTTCTGTAGAATTAGCAGAATAGCTAAACATGTGCTTAAGTGGTAGTACCACCAAAACTTTGGAAGACATTTTGTTAAAGCATTGCCAGGTCTAAAGCTAAATAACCAGCTCTTAACGTCAAAAGGTTTTAATTCTCTTTTTCCTTTCCTTCCCAACAATTTACTATAAATAGCATGCTATTGCTACCAAAAAAAAAAAGTTTCCTTTCAATCAGTACACTTTTATCACTAATGACAGTTAAACCACTGGAACTGGAGTTCTTGCCTGCTTGGGAAGATTTATAAAAGAGCACTTGTTGCTTTTCATAGTTGGAAGAGCAAGAGCATTACGGCCCACTTCGCAGATGAAGATTGGGCTGAGGTCAGTTCTTACAGCAGTGAGCATTAGTTGTCTGCATTGCATATGACATTCCGACCTGCCAGAGGAAAAAAAAAAAAAAGAAAAAGGAAAAAGCAGAGCGTAGAAATGTGACTAGAAGCAGGAGAGACCGGGGAACAACTCACTGATGACAGCTGTGCACCCACTGCCTGAAAATCTTTCAACATAGGGAAACTTTAGGGTTGATTTACAGATTTAGCCCAATGGAAATCCCTTTAATAAGGCAGTCTTGCGACACTTCATTATCTTCAAACACAAACATGAAATGGCAATAGAATAAATTTTAACTCAAGGACCATACAAACAATAGAAAATGCACCTGTAAGGAAAGAAATAGCAGCTCAAAAGTAATTTTCAGGGAAAATGGACAGAACTTCATTTAATGGAGCAATCTCCAGTTTATCAGTTATCCTGAACCTTTTTTGTAAGGTCAGAGGCGATATTGCCTGCATAAATAAGCCATCGGTATTGGAAGAAAGAAATGTAATTTGATTCTGCAGTATTGAAGTCAAAGGAAAAAATTTCCATCAAGTTGCTTGGAAAGAGAATCAAATGCAAAATTTGGTTTATCATGGTTTCTGCGTTTTCTGCAAATAAGCCTAAATAATACTGGACAGGGATGATGTTTTGTAGGACTCATAGGTGAAACTCATAGATTTGTAGTGACTGATTTTAATGCTTGAGCTGCCATCTTCATGCTCAAACTCAGGACATGTTGATCAAGAAAGACATAGTATAATGAGATGTCATTTCCTGAGAAAATTCTAATTTTAGGGTAATATTTCTGTAAACGTCTGTTTCTGCAAGGATTTCTTTTACTCATATAAATAACATTGCTACACTGCTTCTCTGGGATGAAATTTTTCTAATCACTGAGTACTCAAAGGAGATTATGTTTATGTTGGAAAAGAAGCATCATTGATTATGATTTCAAAGGCAACATTAAAATTGAGGAAAAAGCAGCAAGAACTCTAAAAAGACAAGGGAAGTTGCTTAAAATTACTGATCCTATAAAGATATTAAACACTTTACTGGCATTACTTATTTGGTGTAATGCAGGGTTGTATGAACAGGCAGGAGTAAGATCTGTAACAGATGAAATCAGGCTGCGAGCTGCAACGCTAGAGGCATGAGAAGCTTAGCTAAGAGGCGTAACAGCAGTCACAGCGATGGCCACACTTTGGATTCTTCACACTACTTAAAATTGTCATGATCAGGATCAAATCCACGTGCTTTCAGAACAAGATCCTTTCCATTTGAAGAATCCACCTGCTTCCTCATCAGTGACTGGCTGACATATAATAGTGGTTCATAAAGATCTAAACTGTGCTTTGCCTGTGGGCTACGTATGTAGCAGTTCACGCCAAGAAGTCAGGACTAGCCCTAGTCCACAGGTTAGTTCATAAGACATCTGTTGTTTCAAGAGAAGCATCCTTATGCCTGCATTCCCCCTTAACATTGTGTATCTCTTCAAGGCTATACACAAAATGCACAGAAATACAAGGTACCATGGAAATTACCATAGTACTGTAGTTAATGCAAAACTTGGCAGTACATCAAATAGTTTTAGGTAATGAGTCAAATCCTACTTTCAGAGCAATGCCTATCTACTGAATTAAATGCCAAACTGGACAGTAAAATTTGTGTTGGAAACATTCAGTCTCTCTCTCTCGAATTATGCAAAGAACAGTTTCAAAAACTTTTTTGTTCACAAAGGTTATTAGAATTAACATTAATAGACTAAGAAATACCCCGCAATTAATGTGTCTTACTTTGGCTGCCTCCTGATTCTGTGCATTTTCATCTAAGAACATGATTCAAATATTGGATAGAGCAAAGCTAAACGATACTGAACTCTGTCAGGTTCAGGCCAGAACAAAAATACTTGAGGGATAAAATGACATTGCTCCGTTAGTCATCCTTAATCAACATGGGGGAAGGTCTGTTATTTTTCACCATAAATGCAAAGGCAGACAATCACTGAATGGCTTCTCCTACATTTAAATGTATTTTTTAAGCACTAAACATTGCCTTCTTTCCATGCTGGCCATACTATAGAACGATATTTTGCTCTGAGACATCTAGATTCAAATTTGCCAAGTTAAATTTCTCTCACACGTACACCAAGAAAGAATTAGTTTCAACTTTGCCAGACCTTAAAGTCATTAACTTGAGCAGAATTAGCAGTACAGGTCTGTACAGAATTGTCAAAATCCCTGCACAATAGATTGTCTTTTGTATTTATTTTAAAGGCTAATATTCCCTTGAATGACAACGAGGAGCTAATCTGTTGGAAGGGCAAACCAGTGAGTTTAAATGAAATAAGAAACTGGATAAAGAATTATGTGCCAAAAACAATCCCTGTAGTAGTGGAATTTAATGTATCCAAATAGCTGTGGATAAGGTTATTGGCCCTAAAGTTACAGGCACAGTTCAGCCACAGATTTAAGCCTGCATAAATTAGGCTCTGGAGATTTACTCCCAATAATTCTTGCCTAAATTCTTATTAAGGACAGCAGTGAAGGATGTAGAAAACACACAAAGTAAGGCTGAATGCAAGGTGTTCACTTAGGCTATATCTACATTAGCGTATCAATTTTGATCAAGAGTGTGTTTCTGAAGCAAATCCCCGGCTGACCCTCGTCCCTGTACTTCGGTTCTCCCTGCTCAGGGCCAGCCTGGGGGCTGCCTTCCAGGTGAGGCTGAGCTGGGCGTATGATATGCTCCAGACTCCACACCGTGTGCTGCGGCGGCTGATGGACAGTCAGTGCCTCGACCAGTCTGAAGTGGGGTTCGGGTAAAACCACTGCAAATGTGTGTATTGTGGAGTTTGGGTCCCCAGCATTAACTGTTTGGTTTGACCGACTGGCTCCCCTTGTGCCGTGCTACTTGCTCCCATAACACAGCCAAAATGCAACTCTTGCCTGAAGGCAAGATGAAAATCATCTTTTTAGAGCAGTAATTAGTCTGAATCACAGGTTAAATAATTCGTTGAATTTAGGCCAAAGCTAGGTCCCTTAGGATAAATGTGGGTACGTTTATATAAAGTAGAATAATTGCAACAGGTTTTGTTGCTGTGCTTGTTATGAACAAGTATTAAGTCAGTCACTTAAACAGCAGTTGTTTATGGCTGACATTTCACTAGCCTGAATATCCCTCCTGAATGGGTTTGCTCGGGGTAATGAGTGTTACACTTGGCAGTGGATCTGCCCCTGTGTCTCCTTTACTGAGAGTAATGAAAAACAGTGAAATGAAATTTGGAAAATAAAGAAACATTTGCACAAAGAATTTGTAACTTGCATCCTTATTCAGTTGATGATACTATTATTTGACATGTAAAAAATAATAATAATAATAATAATCAGATAGTTATCTTAGCCCATTCTAGTCTTTCATAACAAAAGCAGTTTCATAATAGTAATCTTAGAGATTTGAAGTGGTGTTTAGAGGGGAGTTCATAAGAAAAACAGATTTGAGCAGTGCTTGCCTGAGTCCCCCTATTAATCATCCCTGTAATTTGCTTAAGAGTCTGTGCTAAAGAAATACATCTCAGTGGGAAATAATGATGTTTAGCTTCTTGCATTGCTAGATTCACTTAATGAGTTATTAAAAGTCAGGGCCTTTCATATTGAACTTTATTAATTACGTAAAACATAGATATAGCAATAAACCCAGATACTATTTACTTTGAACTCATAATGGCTTGCAATAGCTTACTTCTCTGAAAATTAATAACCAGCTGCAGCTGTGGGTCTGTTTTTTAATAAATGCGGAATATTTTCCCTCTTTCCTTCACATGCATCGTATGTGCAAATGCTATAAAGATGCTCAGAAATAATGAACAGAACTGAAAATCATTCAAATTAATTTCTTTGTCAGCTATATAAAGGAATTCAGGTCTAGAAAGGACTTTCTAGGTCAGCGGCAATCACTGTGGAAAGATGAGGTATAGTCCTCTCAGTGTCATGGAGCAGCAGGAAAAAATGAAGTACTGCTTCTTTGAAAACACCCTATTTTACTTGCCTTTTGCTTGGTCCATGGTGCTCAGAGAACGTTGATTTAAAAAAAAAAACGCTTTTAATCTTAGAGAACACTTAAAGAATCTAAATGCGATGTGTCAAATCAGTTCTGTGATTCTCTACCTAAACTTTGAAACTTCTGGTTTCATAGAGTTGTTTTCCTTCCTAGCATTCTGGGGATGGAGAGCTGTTTCTCTGTGTTTGCGCGTGTGCGCGCGCACGTGTGCACACGTGTCCCTTTATTTTTCAGTCCAGGAAATGGAAATGTTTCAGATCACATTAAGCAAAATGACAGAAAAATGTTAATAAGTCTAAGATGCTAGACACTATAAAATCAAATCAATGTAAAAACAACCTTTGGAAAAAAAAATCTGAGGAACCAACGACCACGGAGGTCTGGCTGCTTTGCCAAGGCTGCTACCCAGAACTCAATCATCGAGTGAAAATTTCAATCACTGAGTACTCACCTTACTTGGCAGGTGCTCACCAGGCTAGACATCACCTATGTAATTTTCCTGTTAATTAATAAAGCAATTCTGCATTTTTATTACTTTAGTTTTAAAAATTCAGGACTTGGGAACCAAAATTTGATCAGTTCAGGCACCCAGTCTAGTATTTGCAAGGTTCTCCTTCATATGATTCTTCCAAATTCTCACATCATATTGGCTTTCCTTCTCAAGGAATTTAAATACTGACCCACAATAGGCATCCTTTGGATCTGAACAAAGGGGAAAATCAGCAGCAAAGGATGCCATTCTTTATACATCACCTCATTACTCATGTGGGTCAATCTAACAGGTAAAAGGGGTTAGAAAAGCAAACATTTTCAAGACACACATGTAAAAGAGCTTCCCAGTAATTTATATGAATGGGGGTATTCTGATAAAGTACATTCACATGTACAGGCTATGTTCTGTCACTCATTCTATTCATTTAATGTGAATCAGTCATTAAAAATACGGTGACCAGGTAAAGCTCCTTAAAAGCTCTTATTGACTTGCTCACCTTGACAGAAAAAGATTAAAAGCAAATTCTGACCAAGATCTGCACTTACTTATGAGATCAATATACAGTATTGAAATTTTAATGATGCAGCATTTTTTTAATGCTCAGAAATGACCTAATTTATGTGCCTTCACTAGGGAATCTAAGCTCCATAAGTAAACAACAGACAAATTTAAGTACTCTAAAATGGCCTCTAGAGGTCAACTTGCTCTGCTGACTACCAAGGAAAACTAGACTACTCACCCATGTTAGAGCTCTACAGCAAATGACCGTATGCACCATACTGAGAAGTAAAAACATAAATAGAAAAAGACACTCTCAAGTTCCCATAGGTTGAAAACACTGTTCAACCCAATTGCTCTCGTATACATCAAAAGCCAGTGACAGTTTCTTGTAAACACACGGTCTATCGGAAAGATGACACACAAGTTATAATTAGAGTGTATTACATGGATAGATTCCAGACTGCTTTCCTACTCTGTGTGCTTGCCTCCTGTAATGTGATGTCTGAAAATTAACAGAGCCATCTTTGACATCAGTCTTTTTGTTTGATTTACCAGCAAAATTTATTTCTGGAGGGTAACTACAAAATATCAAAACCAAATAATGATTCATTTTTATAACTGTGAGAACTCAGTTATGTGCTGTCAATGTATATATTAAAATAATCGTCTTTTCAGTTTTTCAGTCAGCCCCATCAGAGCTATACCGAGGTATGTGAAAGATATTTTAAGCCCCCCCCCCCAAGTAAAGTGGTTGGAGCACTAAAAAAAAAACAGGTAAAACTTCCTTCAATAAAATTCATGTTTAGCTCTTCTTTTCTTTTTCTTTTTTTTTTTTTTTTGACATACCCTTTTATTCCTATGCTATCCCAAGGAACTTGATATTTTCGCTGATAAACGACTTCTGTTTCATACACAACATTTTTGTTTTCACACTGTCCAAAAAATAGTGTTCACATAATTGTATACATCCTACTAGGTATCAGATTAAATTCAGCTACAGCCTCCTAAGTTTCGAATATAGGTACTCCTGCTCTCTTTATCTGGTTTGGCTACATTGGCTCATATCTTACAAAAGAGCAATGGGTGACCTGGATTGCCCTTCTCAGCAAACGCATCTCTTTGCAAAGACAGCCCAGGAATGACTGAGGAAAGCCCGCTCTGGACGACGCAGAATTGTGCAGGGCTCGGGAAGGAGCCTTCCTTTCTGGTAGGAAGACGCAGCCCTGTGTTCAACCCCGGCACGGTTCAGTTACCAACGCTGAACTACACCGATAATCTTTTGATCAACAAAACGTTTTCATACAAACTGGGTGGCAGTGCATCTCTACCACCAAGGTTTTAAACCATTTCCTAAACATCTAAAAGCTACTGACTCCCTTGGCTACAAAGTAAATTTTATCAACTTACTTCCAGGCTATACTCATTCAATTCTTTGAGAGAAGAGGAAAAGAGCCCACTGAAGAGTCAACACTTCACTGTTTAAAGCCAAGGAATTAGGATTTAATCAAATCCATGTGAAAATCAGCAGCAGTATAATTTTACTTTCTGCTTCTGTGGTATATTACATGGGTTTTGTTCCAAAACATGTTTAAAAAATAGGTAGTCAATTACTTTTGGTTTAAACAGACAAAACAAGCTTCTTGAATTCCACATGAACTGATTTTTTTCATAGATGTCAACACGGTAGCAATGGTCTTCATAAATACTCAGTAAAGGCACTAGATTATATGGCAGAGCTGAAACGGTAAAAATATCTCTATACTACCGATGTTGAAGTGCACAAGAAACGATCCTTATTCCCAGCACCGAAAAACTGCTGGACCCTTCTGTCCTTGCAGCTGGATTCTTGTCAGAAATAAGCAAATGAAATCATTTGTTTCTGAAAAAGTATCTGGGAGAAAGTCCTTTAAATTAAAGAGGAGGTGGATGTGACAAGGGAGACTTCCTTCGGTGCAACGCCTTTTTCTGCTTTCTGTGCATTCAAACTCAGGGGAGACTTTATTGCCAGTAATTATCTGACTACTGACAAAACTGACAGCGAATCTTGTTCCAAAGTTCTGAAAATGTTGTATTTGAGAGATATTGAAAATTTGATGCTTTATATTCTCAATTTTGTTTTTAATTTTGAGCTGTTCTGATAAACCTGATAAATATTTTTTCCTTGGAAACTATGAAGAGCACTACTCAAAAGACCTCAGCACATGAACCTCTTTTGCTTGGCTAATGGAATCACTTGTCTGTGCTAAACCAGTAGACTGCTTGTGTACTTTATCCAATTTTATGAGGTATTTTGCAAGATTTTTTGAATATATATACATGTAATCTATATATGTGCAGAGAGAGAGAGAGAGAAAGAGAGAGCGCACTATTTTTTAATTATACCAGGTGTAATTTAAGAGGCTGCTTGCATTTGAGGGCCAGGTTGTCACGAATTGCCATTCATGAAATTCATTTTCCTGTTTATCCTATACTACTTTGCGTAAATAGTCTTCACTGTTTGCATTTTTTCCTTCAGACATGCATCTAACTGTGCAGGCCAGCCACCCAAAGCCAATTAGAATCGTATGGAAATTTACAGTAGAATCCTCTATTTCTGAGTTCTTATTCTTCTGCTTATTTCTCACCAGGACTGGCTAAAAAACAATAGAGAGCTCTGTGGAGTTCCTGGAGGTTTCTTGGAACTTTCTTAAACACCAAAAAATAATCTGAGAATTTTGTAATCCTTCCTTAATCAGTGTGAGTTTTGTGTTTTAAAACCTCTAAAAATCTCTTTAGCAGGGAGGATATGTTTTGTCAGTTATATCCATTAAATCTGTAATAGCATAAAGACATGATAAGAGAAATCAAGGTCAATATAACTCAGTGGCATTTTCTTGGCAAGAGAACCTATGGAAAGTCTTCAGTTTATTGTCAGAAGTCCAAACTTCTATTTGTAATGCAAGCATAACTTCATAACCTCAAATGTTATTTTTAACCTAGTTTTTTTTGCCTAGCTATGCAATGTGTCTCTCTTATGTATAATGCATAATCATATTTTTTCAGGTAAAAGCAGTGCTGAAGAAAAAGCCAAGACTGACAGTTAGTTATAACAACTCATGCTTTAAAGCGGAGAAGTTGTGAGACTTCCTCAAGCAGGAAGTAGAATTGGAACAATTCCTCAATTTGTCCCAGCATTCACCTTGCAGAGAGTAGAAAGCTGTTGGAAAAGTGTTTGTATCTCCCTTGTGTCTTGTTTTACAACTGTTGGCAGTAATATGAAAATCATTCACAAAGTATTATTATGCATTTTCTATTTTATTCAAGAAAATCATTGGTGTATGTGTAAACATTGCTACGTGCATGTCTAATACCGGTGTTTGCTGTGGCAACAATTCACCAAGTGAGGCCCTGTGGGCAGATGTGTGATTACTACTCAAGAGTTCAGAGGTTTCAATAGCAATTTGCAGAAGTCACTGGCCTTATTTCTTCTTCATAATGGTGCTGCTTTCTGGCACCCCCGGCTCAGTTGTCTTTCACCTACCCAGCTGAGAGCAAAAGGTGGTATTTTGATGATATTCTTCCTCACTACATTTTTTTGGGGGGGTTGTAAAGAGTTAAGTTCTTTTAGGACTCATACCTAAATTGCCTCTGCAGTTTCCAGTTTAAAGTATTTTTCACGAACGTGAATTATATCAGCAGCAGTTATGGCTGCAAAATACCAATTTCAGCTTGTACTCATTTCAGATAATTATTTTGCTCACTCTGTCTCGTTTGTTGGGTTATAATAATTGCATTATTAATATGCTTATGCAGATCCCTTGTGCTGCTTAGTGGGCTGCCTTCTCTCCTCAGACAGGATTTATCTTAAAATCAATATATTCCCCTCTCACTGAAAAAGAAAAATTTCTTATTTGAAATTCAAATACAGTGTTCATGCTAAGGCACCTAGTGTTTTAGGTCCACTTCAGAAAACTGTGGTACCAGGGAGTTAATTCCTCAGGGAAGCTGCGTAAGCAGGAGCCTTCTCCTAAAACAGCATGTGCACAAGGCAACTTACTTGTTCTGCTGAAAGTTTTGTCTTCATTTTTTAAACCTAAATAATAACTCAACTGAGACAAAGGTTGTTAATTTGGAGCAAGCTGCTTTTCCTTGCGTAAGTGGGCTCAGGGGGTTTGCATGCACAGGTTGCTCAGCACAAAAAAAACCAGCAGTCCAGCATAGGATTTTAGGTTCTGGCAACTAAGCCTAACAATCCCTGTTTATTCCAATGATAAATCCAAAGGGAGTTGAAAACACAACAGATCTGTGATGCCTGAAGTTTTATGCATCTGTTGTAACCGAAACACTTGTAGCTGCCTTCCCACTATACCTGGTCTGTGTGACAGCTCTTGATAGGCTTGTGTGGTAGTGAGTGATTTGAGGACCAGGCAATTGGGAAGGATACTTTCTAAAGAAGTACTTGACTTCCTTTTACAATCTTTGAAGTGGGCACTTAAGAAAAAGACATAACCACTGAGAAAATATTAATTATACCTATAAATGTCTGTGTACTTTAGAATCTCGGTTTCTTTTAAATTCTGCTGCCCTCAAAGTAAGTAGTCCCACTGAGTATACTTGGGTCTTGGGTCAGAGTTATCTAAGTAAGCATCTTCCCCTCCCCTCTCTGTGTGGTACTACAGAAATCATCAGACCTGCTCCCAGACAGCTGCTCACACAGAGCCACTTATTTCATCAAGCAGGGAGCTATTGGCAATACATTCCAACTTGGAGCACTTTGATTTGCTGGAATTATTCTGATGTGACTGATCTGCAGAAGGACCGATTCTGTAACCACCTGTTAAGCTAATGCTATTTAAGAAATGCTATTATATTCGTTGATTTCTGCTCTGGGTTAGATAAGATACCAGAAATGTCCCTTTCTGGCTATGTTTTTCACACTGTGACACTTTATACAGTAATTCATTTTATTAAATTTCTTTGTGTATCTAAAGGATGAAGAGAGTTCCAAAAAATACCTCATATATCTTGTCACCACAGTTTTTAGAGTTCTTCTGCACATTTTAGCTGCTAAAGAGACATGAAAAAGGCGTGATAAAAATTTTTAGTTATTTTACTTAGTTGAATGTCCTTCCACACATTAACAAATTGTGCAGCACTTTTGAAAGAGTTTTGTACAAGTTCATTATCTTTACAGCCACCTGAACAAAAAAAAAAAGTGCTAGTGAATTTCTTCTTAATTAATTATCCATTTGTACGATTTAGTTTAGAAAGGCTTCTTGAGCAAATCTCATCCTCTAGTCTGACTGATAATGTAAGTGTTTGTCATCCTTGGCTAGAAGTGCAGAAGAGGGGTATGTAGAAAGAGAAAAAAAAACATGTCATTTCATAGGTAGAAGTAGCCTAGCTTATACAGACAGAGGAGCAGCTACTATTGATTTTCCTTGTGATTTTCCTTGATTTTTCCTTGCCTAGGAGGCATTCCTAGTGAGTAGGAGAGGGAGGGGAAAATCCTAGCAGGAATTGTGGCAATGTTCTCTTTTAAAGCATGAGAGTGAAATGGCCTAGATGGAAGAGACAGTGACTTTGAGGACTTTTAGCCAGCTTACTTTCTAGAAATTCAGGAAAAGAATCCATTATTGATACAGTTTAATTGACGGAACTATTCCAAAGGAGCTTAGTTTCAACAAACTGCAGTTTCCTTGTTTAGACGTTCATACGAAAGCTGTGCTTTTGTCTATACTGAACCATTCTCCAAGCCTTTGAAACAAAAGACAAAGCATGGAATTATATATGCCATGGGGGTTTTTTATCCTTATTTACTGACAGGAGTAAATTGTCAGCATCAAACAATCTGAACATTCAGCATGTCAGAAAAGGTCCCCAAAACAATTTTCTATCAGTCATTAATTTCGGATGTATCTTGTTTTTATGACGTGCTAAAGGAACACTGTTACAGATGTATTTTTCTGCAGCTTCATCACTTTTGAGTCAACTCTGGTTTTCATCTCAAAAAGTCCATGGCCACATGCCTGCTTTATTTTCTCTTGAAATCAGAGCTGGCTCAAGTGCCTAACTACAGGTCAGCAGGCTATGTGAACAGTTACAGGTCTGACTGATAGATGACTCGTATATCTAAAGGTAGATGCATAAGGTAGCCTGTGACTTCAAAAGATGTAGAAATGCAACTGTCAGGCTGTACTTCCTCTTGCTGTTTTTTCTATGTCACTTTGAAACCTGACTCATTTTTTATCTGTGTGAGATTCTGCAAGTACATGTATGTATTATATGAGTCAAGACAGCTATTGTCAGTGCTCACAGACAAAACAACATTTCTTTCTGGAAAAGTATTCCTGTTGTATTTTACCTGTGAACATTTTGCTATATCACCTTCAAAGACAGATGGGATCTTCATTACTTGCTTTCTACAAGAAGCAAATATAAATGAAGACTAGAAGGGAATGATACAGAAGTGTGGCAAGTTTGTGGAGGAAGTATGTTGCAGGAAAGCACAGGTAGTGCATCTTAGCAAGACGTTGTATAAAGGTCCTATAAAAAAAATGCTTGGAACAAAACCTTCAAAGATTTGAAGTAGAAACGGTACAAATTTATTCTACGAATCATATAAATTAATAGAGAATAACACAGTTTCTAGACACAAGCTTTCTTTATATATCTATAAAAGGAATGCAAAATGTATAAGGATAATGCCATTCTCTACTTTGAGACCACCCGATTTCCCAGTGGGAGTGTGCTGGGTGGATTGTGCTGTACAGTGCTTCTTAGAAGTGTTCATGGACAAAAAATCCTGTACGACCTCCTACAGTAGGACTCTTCCTTACCATGAGGATGACAGGACCTTTGATATGGTCCATATTTTCATGGTTTGCTGATGGCTGCCCATGGGGAGGCATGAGTGTGAAGACCAGCACTCTGCCTTCAGTCCTTGATGCACTGAAGTTAGAGCAACCTTTTTAGTAGCTTCAGTGGTACAAGGAACACTAGAAGCTTTGCTGAAAACATTCGCTTTTGCCCCAAAACTCATCCATGGGCACCAAGACAGAATTTTGCCCTTGTTGCTGCTTAGTGCAAATTTACCTGATACTGAATCCTTTTTTCCCTTCTGTATACCAAGGCTGCAAAGTAATCCTTAAATCATATCCCTGATACATTTTTCATTATTTCTGTTGGTATGTTCAACCTACTACAGATCAAATCAGCAAGAAAAAAAAGTCCTAGCATGTACTATTTAACAGAGTGCACATAGCAGGTGTTTCTCTGATAGCATTGGCTGCCTTGTCTTCTACAGTTGTGATTTTTGAATAAAAAAATTAGTTTGAAAAAACTTTCCAATATGCAATTAACATTCTAAGTTAATTGCAGCACTATGCGAGTTGAAAAGTGCTTGAGATATAAAGCATGCAGGGATGATACTGTCTTCTACAGATGTTCAAGGAAAGAAATTAGCTTTTGTAGAGGAACTGGTTTTATAAGGAAGAGCACAGTTATTGTTCAAAATTGGAGTAATCTCATATGGTTTACGGCTCTTAATTTAATCTTGTTTATAAGTTGAAGTACCTGCAACAGCTTGCATTGTCCCCATAAAGCTTTAAATCTTCATGGGTTTTTTCCTTTGCTCATTGAAGATAACATTTTGGAAACAGAGGGTTTGTTCAAACTCTCAGGTACATTAGAAGACTATACACTCATTCAAAAACATTTCTTTTGAAGTCCTGATGGGAACTACAGTAAAAGAAATATTCTTTCCTTAGCTTCAGAGATGTTATAAGGGAATCCATTAATATATGATGTGGGACATTTAAAAGAAATGTTACAAAAACTAGGATAATAACATGGAAACCGTTCTTCCCACTGACATGATATTTTTAAAAATGTTCTAAAAGAAATAATCATTTTCACACAAACTAGAAGCCCATGAATGTCTTTTGTGTTCATATACAAATGTGGACTGTCTTTTCTTTAAGATGAATAATTTTTCTTTAAGAATACTACTTAATGCTAAAAATAACCTCATACAGTTAAAGCAAGCATCAATTATTGCAATTACTGTAAAATCGTGAGCCAGTAACACGTCATATCACATTATCTGGGAGCTCCATGTTTCCTGAGCTATTTGCACCAAATTTCTTATAGTTTTTCAGGTGAAATCACAGGGAATGCTCATGTTTGTTGGATAAAGATTTTACTTGCCTTACCTTCCTTTGCTTTCAAATAAGGATAATATTTTTAACAGAATATTGTGAGGCTTAATTTGGCCTTTCTATATAGTTATTAATGAATGCTCTTTTTTTAAGGATTATTGGTATTAGAAATGGTTAAAACACAGAATTTTTAGTTCATGAAAATTTTTCATATTCTCCATTTCTTTGGAAATGGAAGCAAAGCCGATTTTAAAAATACCTTTCTCACAAAAAGTGTGACATACTGTCATCTAGATAGTTAACTAAAAAAAAATACATTTTAAAAATAAGCATTGTACTTCTGATGTATTGCTTTCATTATAACAATGTTTCATACCATAACATATTACTTTACCACTGTTCCAAAGTTCTTCATAAAAATAATACCATGTCATACAATTCTACAATGTCATGAATTAATGTAAGAATGTAATGAAATTTGGTTTGATACAATTTCTCAAGTTTTCTAAAACAAATACTCTTTCTTTCAATGAAGCTCCATTTCTAATTTCTTTGTTGTTATTTGTGAGAAATTTTGCCCAAACTGGTGTCACTTTTTGCAGAAAAAGACTGAATCAAAATGGCAGGTTCAACCGAAAACTGCTTGGAGAAGCCTTGCTGACCAGCTCGATTGCTCTGCATGGTCTACAACAGAGCACTGCTTGATGCTTTCCCCTCAGCTGCCAGGGTAAGTACGTGGTGTAGCAGAGCAGAAACGGAGCATGGCAGGGTCCTGCAAGGCTGCTGACGGCAAGGCTGTTACCCCTCACGTGCTCAATCATGAAGCACTTGATTGGGAAAAGCCAGCACGGATTCACCAAGAGCAAATCGTGCTTGACAAACCTGATCGCCTTCTATGACAAAGTAACCTGCTTGATTGATGTGGGGCGAGCGGTGGACATTGTCTCCTGAATTTCTCCAAGGCTTTTGATACAGTTTGCCACAGCCTCCTCCCAGAGAAACTGATGCATTACGGTCTAGGCATGTGGTCCATGCGGTGGGTGAAGAACTGGCTGACAGGCTGCACCCAGAGGGTGGTGGTAAACAGCTCCTTTTCAAACTGGCAACCTGTCACAACTGGAGTCCCCCAGGGATGGATATTGGGCCCAATGCTGTTTAATATCTTCATAAGTGATCTGGATGAGGGGAATAAGTGTACCCTGATGAAGTTTGCCGACAATTCCACACTGAGTGGGGAAGTGGACACTTTGGAAGGGAGAGCCACCTTGCAGGAAGACCTGGATAGGCTGGAAGAGTGGGCTAACAAGAACCTCTACAAGTGCAGCACAGGCTGGGATCTACCCGGCTGTGGAAAGGGACCTGGGGGTCCTAGTGGACAACAAGCTCAATATGAGTGAACAGTGTGCTGCTGCGGCAAAGCAAGCCAACAAGATGCTGGGTTGCATCAACAAGGGCATCACCAGCAGAGATAAAGAAGTCATTATCACACTCTACTCAGCACTTGTCAGGCCACACCTGGAATACTGTGTTCAGATTTGGTCCCCGCTACACAAAAAAGATGTGGACAGGCTGGGTCCAGAAGAGGGCCACAAAGGTGATCAAAGGACTGGGAAGCCTGCCATATGAGGAAAGGCTGAGAGAACTGGGTTTGTTCAGCCTTGAGAAAAGAAGGCAGATGGAGACTCCCCTTTTACAAGGAGTCACATGGAAAAGACAAGGGGTAATGGGTACAAGTTACTCCTGGGGAGATTCTAATTGGACACGAGAGGAAAATTTTTCACAATGAGAACGAT